>NW_027636387.1:0-28571 GCF_903797595.1 Erithacus rubecula
TGACATTATAACATCCAGGGCAATGAGGGTCATTTGGGATGTGCATATTCAGTGCTGCTTTCCTACTTTACCTTGGGCACTGTTTTTGGGAGTCCATGAATAGCAGTACCCAGTCTGTGTGGCAGATAGGGGAGGATACTTTTTCCTCAGCTTTTCCTCCCCTTTCTCTCCCTCAGGTTTGTTATAACAGCTTTTGAGCATTTAGAATTTCTCTTAGATGTTAAGGCAAGCATGTTCTTGTTGCTAGCTCTGCCAAGTCTCCTCAGTGCTGTTCACACCACGTTTAGAGTTACAAAAGAGATTTTTAGGAGAGTCATTCAAAGATCTGCCCTGAGGGTGGATAGTTGTGAATGGCATGGAAGGCAGGAGAAAATGGATCAGCTTTTGAAGGATTATTCCTCTCCAGCAGTTTGGAAGTTCACCTCTGATACAGGACCCTGATAAAGTGGTAGAATATTTGAAAGGAAAATGCTTTAAGAGTTCAAAAGAGGCACAAAGTTATGCAATGTGCTGGGTCCTGGCTACTATTTATCAGACACTACTTGATACCAGACAGCACCCTCAGGGGCCGGAGGAGGAAAGCAAGACAAAATCTGTTCTGTTAGTAAGGGATGAAGAGGAAATAGAACCCAAAATCCATTGACCTCTGGGCTTGGGCCCAGCAAGCTTTCTCCCAACTCTTAGATAAAATGTTTATTGAAGACAATATATATATATCATAAAAATAAAATATCTGCCTTTAAATAGTGGCTGTGGGACACCTAATGAAGTACAGTGATATGGTAGCCTAGGTATGCAGCTCCAGTCCAAAATATGCCATGTCTAATCTTTTGTCTAAGCATGGACAGGAGGTTTTCCAGCAGCCTGGATATGTTGTTATGGCTGGGAATGAGTCTAATGTGCCATGTCAGAGATGAGATGATGCTCACAGAGAGCCTGCTGGAGAACTCTCCTGTGCATCCTTCAACTCACTGGGCTCTGGGCAGGCTAACTATCCCTGACCCAAAATGATTTTGTGGATGAATAAATGTGGATAAATTAGCTAATAAAGCCTCATAGTTAATAAACCCCTTCAGGGCACAAGTTACTGAGCTGCAAGAGCTCACTGGGTCCATGGCACCCAGAACCAACAGACCAACTGCACCCAGCCCAGAGCCTGGCTGTGGTTATTTTCCATTTCAAAAAGAGTCTTGCAAATATGTACATATATATATATGTGTGTGTGTGTGTGTATATATATATATATGTATATACATATATATATACACATATATAAGGCGGCAGTATCTACAGTATCTATATTAATTTCTTTCTATATCCCTTTTTCCTAAAAATCAAAATCAAAAATGTGCCTAATGAGATTACTCTTTAATTAGCCATTAACTTTCATCCAAACCATCGAAACTGTGATACTTCACATGAGCTGAGTTTACTGCCCTGAGTGTGTTTTACAGAGTAAATTTTCTCTCTCTCTCCCTGTGTAAGAGCAAACAGCAATGCAGGGGGAAGACAGGGAGCTGACAGGAGCTTATTGGCTTCATGAGCATCCCCCTGATTACCTGTACGAGATATGGTGCTTGGTGAATGCCCTGAATATTAAACATTTGATTTCCTGCTTGCCTTTACATTTTGATACCGTGTAATCTCATGGAAGTGAAAACAAGCAGGATCCAGTTTGAAGTTTTAACCATTCCAGCATTTTTCCTGTTCTGAATCTCATTGCTATTTCCCTCACAACATCCCAACATCCACCTTTGCAGCACGTGTTATTACCTCCCACAACTTGCAGCATTAACACCACAGGGGTTCAGATCTGTCTCTGAAAATTGACCCAGTTTTGCAGATCTCACCTGTAAGCAGGAAGTGCACCTGGTTTTATGAGCCATCATTTCATCTTGGTTTTTCCTTCCCAGCTTTCAGTCATTTTTGCCCACCTCTCCTTGCTTTGCATCTCCCTTAAAAAGTGCTCAGACAATTTGTTTGTAAATATAGCAAGTCATGGCACCAATAATCTAAGTAGTGTTTTCTTTAGCAGCATAAGACCCTGAACTCATTTTCACTTCATGGTATTTGGGAACATAAAAGGAGTTGGATTTTGATCTGCTTCATTTTATGAGTCTAATATATTATGAATTTGAGTTGGCAAAATTCCAGTAAAAATAGACTTCCTTTATAAAATTCTACAGTAAAAATGAGCTTGTAGTTTTATGAGTAACTTTGCTTTGGCTGTTACTCCAGTTTTTTCTAATAAAACTTATGACAATGTTCTGAAGAATTTACTAGAAACTGGTAACTTGATGCTTTTTAATATATTCACAGAATACAGTAAACAAATCCTCAAAATTATATAAAAATATTACTTTAGAAGATCTTCTAGAATCATATAGATGCATATGGAATTTCTGGCTTTCAATTTTATCTGGGGTTCATGTCTATTATAATTTGCAATAGGAATCTTAATTGTGGATAGTTTTCTGTTTGGGCTCTAGTGTGAGTTGTCTGACATGAAGAAATAAAAGTGAGATAGCTTATTTAATTCACTCCAGCTTATCAGAAACTTCTCACCACTTGAGATGATTCAAGTTACTTCAAAATATCTAAACTAGCACTTTCTTCTCCTATTTAATTTCCTCCCTCTCTGTTTTTCTTTTCTAATACATCCATTTCTCACTCCATTAGTAACAAGTTCTCCCATATCACTTGGATATTGAATTGAGTTCAAATGGGCAAAAATGCTCTTTTGAGTCACATTGAATATTGTCTGAAAATCCCAATGAAGCAAAATTCTCATCTATTTTATTTCTTGACAAATTGCATGAGAAAGTTCTGCAGAACTCAGTAAAAATCAATAATTTTTTGTAGACCGTGTTTGCTGAAAGGACTAGAAATAAAAGCTGCCATTTTAGCTTTCTCACTCAATGTCCTTCTTGGAACATTTTTCTATCACCTTGGTATAGGTGCAGTGCCAATATAATATTTGTCTGACTGAATTCCCCAGCTAAAATAACTGAAGTATAACAGTCCTTCCTTCAAAGAATGTGTCTTGTGGCAACACCCTTACCACACTCTCAATGCTGCCTGCTGCTGTGATGCCAGACTTTCTTGCAGTGGGGTTTTACCCCATTAAGAGGGTGGGGGTTTTTTGGCAGGTAAATATAGCCCTGGAGATGTATTAAGCTGCATATTAGATTCTCATTCTTTGAAATACACTACAAGTATTGCAAGAATATTCTTGCTTCTGGAATTCCTGCTCAGTTTTTAAGGAACTCTGATTACTGGATCTGTAGGTTTCATTTCTGATAAAAAATCTGATATGTAACCTTGTGTTGGATGAGGATGTTTGCATTTGGCTGCAGATATCCTTTTTCTCTTGCTTGCAACCTGCCCTGTTCATGCCATTGAAAAATGACAAATTAATAAAGAGGAAAAATCTCAATAGTTTTGAATAGCTGTGCTTGTGCTCACCTCATTTACTGTCTAATTCTTCTTTTCCTATATATCCTACAATAGAATTTTAGGGAAATATACAGGCAGTTTCCAAGCATGTTTGATGAAGATAAGAGCCTTTATTAACATCAAAGTGTGATCACAGCAATTGTAAAAGACTGTTTCAGTATGAGCAGAGGAATTTTCAAGGTATGCCACATAACTTCTATAATGTATATTCATCAGCCCCCTTTTATTACCAGGATAAATTTCTGCTGTTCATACCAATAAGGTGTTAAATTAGGCATGCTTGTGGGTCATAGCTGTGAGAGCTGATTTTGAAAACCAAACTGAACTCCTGTATATTCATCACCAACTTTTGACTTTGCTCTGCTTTCCTGCATCCTTCCCTTCACCTCACTGCCTTCCTCTTTCAATGATTGTGAGAGACAGATATGTTATGGATAATAGTTTAAACATTAATATGTAAGGTTTTTTGCCTGTTATAGCCAAATTGTATAAAGAGACTGAAACTGAAGCAGTATGCTTTCAGAGGCGTGTGCGAGCGATCGGCACTCTCCAAGCCGGGAGCACGCTTATTGCATTGCCAACAAACACAGGGTAAGGATGGGACTTTGTATGGAGCTCCAAGAACAGTTTATTGCCTCAAACAGGGTCCAGGGACAAAGATGAAAACTGGGTGAGGCCACAGGGTTAAATATAGGGAAGAAATGGTGAATCGGAGGGTCAAGGGCCAATGGGAACAGGGAAAATGGTGCAGAGGAGGGGTAAAAAACCAGGGGAACCAATGCAGAAACAGGGGTGGAGCACTGAAAAAAAAGAACACTAAGGATAAGGAGAGTAGAGAACGTCCTAGGGGGAATGCAAGTAGAATCACCAGGAGGCAACCAGAGGTGGAAGAACTGTATAAACCAATAGAATTCAAGGGATTAATATGTGCCTTCAAAGTCCTATGGGAGGGAGGAGCTTTTCATTCCAGACCAGAGGGGTGTTACTACTTGCCTGCTTCTGCCTCACCCGGACTGAGATATAACAAACCAAGTGGCAGAGCCCCGGGCATCCAAATCAGACAGACCAGGCCCAGCCCTCCTGCCCCTGACTGCAGCTTTGGGCTGGGACTGGAGCTGCCTAAAAGCACCTGAGGCACAATAAAAGTGACACCATTGTTCAATTACCTCAGGTTTAGGGACAAGGAAACAAGACTGAGGCAGGGGAATGTATCCACAAGAAAGCCAAACCCAGCAGCTGACCTGAAAATCAGCCGGGGCCAGGCTCGGGCTGGGGGAGGCCGCAGCCCACAGGCTCATCTGCTGAGGCCACGTTTGAAACACTCCCCACAGCCAGGGAGGGACCAGGACAGTTCTGGGGCTGTGGCGTAACCTCTGCTCACAGGCAGTGAACACCCATCCTCCCTCACACAAACTGCCCCAGCTGGAAAATCCCCACCCGGGAAGGCCAATCCACGGGACATTGCCGTGAGGGGCAGCTGAGGAGGGGCCAGAATCCATCAAACAGCCCCAAAGCGCTGCCCAGGCTCTGCTGAGGCCCTGCAGCACAGCTCTGCTCCTGATGCAAAGGGATGCAACAGAGGCACAGGCTGCTGCAAGAGCCTGGCTCAGACTTGTCCCTGCCAGGGCAGGTACCTGGGCCTTCCCACCCGGCCCAGGTGTGCACCAACCCCCTGAACTGTGTTTGTGGGGGACCCTGAGCCCCAGAACATGGAGATGGAGAGCACCCACAGGATGCCATGGGGATCCATCTCCAAGGGATCTGTGGGTGCTCTCCATCAGACAGCAGGAGGCCATTGGGATCCACAGAGTGCTGAGGTTTTCTACGTAATCTATCTCTATCACTCTCTTTCTCTCCCCCCACCCCTTTTCCATTTCTCTTTTGCTCTCTCTGTCATTCTCTCTGTCTCTCATTTACTCTCCAATAAAACCCGTACTACTGACTTTGGCACAGGGCCTCATTCCCACCCTGACTCAGGCAGAGCCATTTCAGACCATTTTAATCAGTGCATCAGAACAAGGGGCTGGAAGCCCTCCAGTGCGGGGGCAGCTCCAGGCCCCTTGCAGGGGGTTGGGCTGCTGGAGGGGTGCCGGGCCTGGCCGTTGGTGACACTGCAGCGTTCTACCATTGCCTGGGTGATGTGGAACATGGAGCTGCCAGGGGCCCCCGTGACATGGCCCAGCCCTGCAGGGGTATAAAAGGGGCACAGGGCCCTGCGCTGCCCAGTCCCTGGAGCGCCGCTCGCTCGCGAGGAAGCAGCTCCCGGGATCCCTGCGCCACAAACGAGGTTGAGATGGAGGAGGACAAGGTGAAGCCCAACTCCCAGGCAGCCAGCCCCTTGCCTGCCCGGCTGGAAGAACAGGCCCTGGGCGGGCAGTGGCTGGGGGCAGGCGACAGCTCAGGCCTGCGCCACCAGCTCTGAATAGAAAGATTAAATGCCACTGTGAGCAGCTAACTCGATAAAACGACAGGGAAGATATTGCTTTGTAAACAAAATCTCTACTGCTTTCTTCAAGATTTTTTTACCTTATTTACTATTATTCTGCCTCAAAAGAGAAAGAAAGCAGGCCCTATTGAAAACTTATGATTGCATAATATTTCTTTCATAAATAATATCTCTATGCACAGCACTGCTTTTACATGTCAACTGTGACTTGTATTGTGCCCTTTAATCTATTGTGTGCTGCATGTGTGCTGCAATAGAAGCAAATAATTCATGAGCAGAGCTTTGTGCCATACACATGATACGTGAATCTTCCTCCAAAGTGGAATATATGCCATACCTCATTTTATGGTGGTACAATTTTTTTTATTGCATATATTATCTATTTAAATTTTATTTATGTTTCATGACAAACTGGGTGCCCATAGGCCACTAATTCAAGGCATTTATAACATACAGATTTCTCCCCCAAGAACAGTACATTTTCTGTAGTATCAACCAATTTTGTGGAAATATTTGTGAACACTGGACACATTCCATAATCATTTGAGTACAAAAGGGGGACTTCGCTCCAGAAAACCCCAAATACTGTTTTGAGATTATTAATAAAAATATTTAGATACTTCACATTAAAAAAGATTGAGCTACTATTAAAAAGAGAGGCAGAGAGAAGGCCCTAGATAGATAAGGACTATGTATCTTAGGCTCTTTACTTCATCCCACAAGTTTTTTCTTTGATATGGTATCTAAACAAAAGAGTCATTCTTCAAAAACTACTGCCCTTGACTGTCCTGCTTGGGTATCAAATCTCTGTCTGCTATTTTTCACTACTCTTAGTCTCATCCCTAAAGACATGCTTGAGTTTGTCCTGCCTAAACAGGGCCTTGTAAGTCCATACTGCCATCCCTCAATATCCTGCTCACCACAGACAGCAATCCTGCAGTTGAAATTTTTTTTTCTCATCTGTTACTGTGTTCCTGAGGGGAACTCTGCAACATTTCCTTTCTTTCTCCTCTCCCTCAAGTGTGTTCGCACATTAATTTTTAATATGTCCTTTCCCAAATTTATGTAGTACAGCAGAAGTCCATGACAGTAGATGAGATCTAGTGCTCACAGAAGGAAGCAAGGCTAGACAAAGACATTTTCAGGAATGAAAGAAAACAGCAGCAAAAAAACAATACAGTTGAAAACCTAAAGCTAGCTAAACCCAAAAGAGGGATAAAATGTGCTTTTTCGGTAAACTATACAAGCTTTACAACTTCGGCCTCGCTCCCACAATGTCTTGGAAACAGACTTGATCATGTGTTGTTTGCTTAGCAGACACCTGTAACTCCCTAAAGATGCCCTAGAGATGCATTAAGCAATGTGAAGAATGTCTTTGTGGGTGTATGGGTTGAGAGGGATCAGGGACTGCAAGGAAGCAGAAAACACAGTAAGAAACAAGCAGTGTAGTGACTACCAGAGTGTCCACTTGGGTGTTCCTTATCCATCAGGAAAATAGGCCAAATTTACCCAGAAACCTGGTGGGTGTAAAGAACTGTACTTTCTTAATAAATTCTTTATTATAAACTGACACCTGAAAGAGAAATAGTGTCATTGTTACAGTTCCTTGCAACATATTAGCTTTTAGCTGCACTTCTGTTCATTCTTTTTCTTGACAATAAAGTATTACTGAGATAACACAGAATGGTGTTAGCTTTGGCCTTTCTATACATACAGTCTGGCAACACATCTGTCCAGCTGCCACAAGCTGCCACTTTGCTGCAATCAGTAACCCCAAGGCTGGGAATCTACTGTTCTTCCTGCAGCCAGGCATGCCCACATCCATCATCCACAGCCAGCACCTCTCCATATTATCTTTCACAGAAAACATGGACATGCTCCTGCCTAGTGATGCCAGTGCTGTACACTGAGAATTCATCCTTACACCTACTAAAGACACCTGCAACATGAGCACAAAGACTTAGTTAGCATCTGGGACCTACTCCTGGGTCCCCTTGTTTAGGGATATAGACTTTGTTGCTCTCCCTTAACTCAAAAAAATAAATAAAAATAAAGAAAATTAAGCAGTAGATTAATTGCAGCAAATAAAGTGCTTCAAAACAAGGAACATTGTCTGGTGAAGTTGAGATCACTGAAGTTGTAAGGGAAGAACAAAGCTTACATGCATTATACTCTTTAAACACAGCAGTGAACCAGGATACCCTCTCTGCTACTGAACTAGCACCCAACAGCTTGTTTCAAATTCTGGTCATGAGCTTTGCCTGCCACGTTTGTCCATTATACCTGCTCATGGGTCTAAAATGGTGGTTTATGCAAATAATTACAGCTCTTGCTTTACACCAAGGTAGAACATGTGGGGAGAAAATATGATCTTCATCTCCTGTTTTGAAATAAAAACTAATTTCTTAAATCTTAATGGCCCACACTACAGAGATAAGCAGGCAAAGCAACTATGATTTCCTTATAACAATGTAAACATTCACTGATGATAAAATGACTGGCGCTATCATACTTCCCACAGCCTGCACTCCATGCTTCTAATAGTTGGCAATGTTCCTTAAATATTTTAATTTTTCTTCAAAATGTCATAACTAAGAAAGATGGAATGGATGAATATGTTAGATAAATCATAAAACCCCATGGAAAGTTGCAGTTGGGAAATAATACCATTAAAGTAATTTTTTTCTTTCTTTACCGAATTCTCAAAAATTGCTGAGTGACAAATTACAAATTATCATCCTCTTCCACTGATAACGTATTTGTAAAAAAAGCAAAGATCATTTTGGGATTGATTGATGTTTGGTTTTTGGTTTTTTTTTTGGTTTTTTTTGGTTTTTTAATCTTTCACTCTAGAAAAATAACATTCTAAAAACATCATACTAAGAAAAAGAAAATAAACAGTATTTTCTAAGTGGGAGGCATTATAGTGCACTTCTACAACAGATAATGTCTAAAATATGCTAATAGTGTGTACCCTACTAATGTGCCCTTTATGCCTTATAAGACACACCATATCAAATTGCACTTCTTAAATCAACAGGAATTTGTCTGTTTGTCTAAGACATCATTGATTACAAAATTCAAATATTTATTTGCATTTCAAGCATTGTAAAGGACATTGATGACCATGAACTTTATCTGTGTACTCCTTTTAGATGTGTTAGATCATTGCTATATTGTCAGCTTAACAAAATAATCTCAAATGGCTTTTTTGCTACCTTACAATCTTCAGAGTGTATATCATCTTTTGTATCTTCTTTTTTTTTTTTTCATTTTTAGGGGTGAGGTATGTTCTAACTTTTTTGTTTGTTTGTTTAAAAAATCAACCCTTAAAATTCTTATGTTTTACAGTTAGATATCCAAGATCTACAGATTTATATTTTAATAGAGAAGCTGCTAAATACTGTAACTTCTTCCAATGTATCCATAAGAAGGAGCTAGGCTTAGCATGGAGATAAACACAAGGCTCAAAAGAGGCTCCTTGCCTTTCTTTATTTCATGGTGGTCCCAGGGCAAAAGAGGATCTCAGATCTTGGCTTTTTCTAGGAAAGGGTCAGGGAGGGGATATTTGACTCTCTGCCAATAGGATAGGGACAGGAGGGAAGAGCTGAGACCTTCCTTATACCTCTGGTATTGGATTACAACAAGAAGCTATCCCTATAACAATGCAAGATGGAGAAATGCTGGAAATATGCACTTACATGTGAACTCACCTTTGCCAATAAACACTGCAGAGTCAAAGCTCTTCTTAACATCTACTAATATAGGAACATTTAACAGGACAGCTGGCAGGGATGAAGTCACAAATACAGCAGAAGGCTTTGCTTTGACTTTAGGATATTTACAGTTCTATATGGAAAAACCATAATAAATGTTATCTGAGAGAGTTACATGTTAAAAATCTAATAATGGAGTGAGTTTACTGCAGGATGACTTGGTGAAATTACACTGGTGAAAGGGATTTTATTATTTTTTTTAAGTTTCAAAAGGACAAGTTTGGGTAACTAAAAAGAAAAGATAGTGAAATTAAAGAGTTCAAGCCCTCCAGTGAAACAGATGGCAAAGATTTCTCAAGGCAAAGATCAAAAACCTAACAGGAATTTCCAGATTGGGCAATAGGACAAAACAGGAAGGCAAAGGCACTGACTGCAGAAATATATAAAACTATTTCCAAAAGTAGATTGAAAACAAGTATACATTTTGGAAATCTGTAAGTCTACAAATCAACTGAGATTTATTAGAATTGAAGCTGAGCTGTAATTCTGGAGGGTGATTTAATAATCAGCAAAAGTTTCTTAACCCATAAAAGGGAAAGATGAAAAATGAAGCACAAAACTTGATTTCCACTGACATTCAGCCAAAGTCAATTTAGTTATAGTCTCCAAATAAAAATACTGCTTCTGTGTTCATTAAGAACATTAGTACTTAACAAAAGAGCAACTAAAGAAGAAGAAAAAAGGAAAGAATATTATTCATCACATTAAGATTGAAAATTGGAAAGGGAAATTGTAACCTCTAAAGGAATGCAAAAAATCCTAAGCACTGAAATGCCTTGGTTTGGGAAATCCAAATTGTCAGTACAGATACGAAATAAAGAAGCAGAGCACATGAGAAAAGGATTTAATGAATCTACAAAAGTCAGTTGGTATTTATGAATACAGAATAATCAATCTGTATTTAGGAGAGGGGGAAATAAAATGAGAGCACATAAAAACCAGTTACTCTGCCTGTAGTAGTATTATCAGCTTAAGAAGAACTTTAGGAAGAATATTGCTTGGATGAGAAGCAAAATGAGAGGAAAAAAAGACAAGCCTTGAGACCACCATGGATTTGGTCAGAAAAAATTCTAATGTGTTAGAAAGATGTGGATGGCTAAAATATCTGCTAAACTTCTGCTTTGAATGTCTGTTTTCCTCTTGCTAATATTTTTGCATGTTAATGTTTATAAGTTTATAGGACACAAAGCTTAACATTATTTTCAAAAGGAAAGAGAAAATGAAAATGAATATGAATATGAACACAAAATATTTTAAAAAAAATTTTAAATCAATATTTTTAAAAAACCCTTTAATTTATAACAAGTCCACCTATGTCTACTACCACGATTTTCCGACAAAAGTGTAGGTACACATTATGTGACCAAAAATGTAATTTTGGGTGCAAATTGTTAATTAAGAGCTACAGCTTTGGAAAAAATTGGTGGTTCTTCATAAAACCACACATGGGCATTAGGCATAGGTATCCCAACAAGCCAGGCTCCAGCACACACCTTAGACATGAGCTGAAGCCTGCTGGTGTCTCCAGAAAACCCTGAGTGGTTGCAGAAGGCTCAGGAATCTGCTCCTTGAGCCTAGCGTTCCTCCTCCTCTCTGTTGGTTTTGTTTTCAGTCTTCTGATCCCAACAAACCCACCAAACTGTCTTCCAGTTCTGTCTGTTCATTACTCCAGACCTTCCCACATAGGCTCCTTGGCCACAAGCCACAGTGATGAGGCAATCTCATCTTTCATAATCCCCAAGGACAGCTAAAAGCACTTGTCATGCTGTTAGCATCTAATGTTTTCATGACTTATTATCTATTTCCCAGCAGTATTTGTTGTGGGCTGTTAGAAATTAACATACAGTAGCATTATTATTCTTTTGGAAGCCCGAGAAGAAAGCAGTTGCACATTCTTCATGTCTTCAAGCACATCTATCAAAACAACACTGTAGCACTGTGTCACATGTCCCCAGTGTGCTGCTCCAGCAGCTACAAACAGCATGCCAATCCCTGAAGTCTCTGGTGGCTGCACAAACCTTGCATTTATCAATACATTTCCTGCCAGGGGGTAAGTCTGACTAGACACAACCTCAAGAAGCCAAGTGCTTAATTACAGGGAATTAAATAGCTCCTGTGCAAAAACCAGCTGTATTGCCTGGTGAGAGTGAGAGGGGTAGAAACACTCAACAGCTACATAAGGAGCTGGAATAAAACATCCACAAGTTCTAAGCTTCTGCAAGAATGGTTTGGTCTGTCATCACATGAAGCTTGAACACAACAAAACTAAACAACATTGTCTGACAAGCACATCCTTTCCCAGCTGGTGCCTTTGACACATCTCACGCCCCAGCAACTCAGCTGTACCACACCCAGTGCATCATAGAGAACATAAATCAAGACAATGAGTTCTAACAAATTTACACATCTCAGCCATGAGAAATCCATGGGGTTCTGCTGACTGCGTGCAAATAAGGTTCCCTTCAGTCCATTTACTCACCAGATTAATTATTTGCTTTTCAAGCTGTGACAAAAGTTTAGGTTAACTGTGTGCACCTATGCTACAACTGTCAATATGCAAAGTCCAGTCCCAGAAGAATTGCTGGCAATGGTGGAGGGAATTAAATTGCTGCTTATCACATGTAGCAATAAACTCTTTCCCCCAGCAGCATCTTATCTCACTTGCTCCCCACATTGGATGTCATCTCTTCCAAAGACTTTCTGATTTTCAGTCTGAACTGGAAGTCTACATCTGACCTCTGAGTCCACAGGAATTCCCCCAAATTATGCCCAAATTTTTAACTATGTCCTTGGTTCCCTGCTGGATTTCCACCTTTGCTGCTGAGGCTGGTTCTCTAGCTCAATACAAGCAGCATGCTGATGCTTCCTTCACCATCACTTTAGAACAAGACTAGCCACTCTTAATGAATGTCAACACACCAGTTATAGAAACACCAGAAGGGATAGTTCCTTATAGATAAGAAACCATTAATGTTGCAATAACTGTGTATATTTACAGCTGTCATAGTGAAAACTTTTGGCAAATAAATTAAACATATATTTTATAAGGGCAAAAGAATGACATTAGCAAAAAATTAGAATGCAGTTTATATAACTGCCAACAAGGTAAAGCAATAATGACAGCTGTGTTATCAATCTTTGACTATGCCTTATTAAGTAATTTAAATATCTTTAACATGAAATGTATATTGAACAAAAAGAACATGTGACAAGCAAAAAATTAAATTATAAACAGTGTGCAACAAAAGGGTAGATATTCTGAAAAAAATAACTGAAGATAAAGTTTAAATCAAAACTGAAAATTCACTGAAAGTTGACAAATGATGCTGTTAAAAGTCAGGAAGATCTAATATAGAAGACACCAGAGACAAAAAAGCTGTTCAAAAATGGTTCTTACTATATTTATAGCTCCTACAGTTTAGGAAAGAAAAAGAGTAGATACAATTTATAAACAGAATTGATATTCTGGGCAAGTCTACAAAAAGAAGTCAAATCATATAAAAGTGATTGCGCATGGTAAAAAGCAGGCAGTAGCTTTTGTATTTTCTGTAATCTAAAATTTAGGTCACTGGACTGAAAAGTGGCAGTCTTATAACTTGTGCTCTACCTGACTTGCAGAGACCAGGGATCATTTGTTTGAGGGATTTTTTTGATCTGTAATATAAGCAATAAAAACAAAATTAAAATACCTGAAGAGTTGCATTAAAAAAACAAAACAAAACAAAACAAAGCCAATAACAAAAACAAACAAACAAAAAAAGCCATGCATACAATTGGGAAAAAATACAGTTTTGATCTGCAAGGTGTTAATTATACAATAAATGATAATGAACATTTTTAAACTCTCACACAGTATTGTAGCATAGGGAAAGAGAAGCAATATTTGAGACATGAAATATTTATGAACAGAAAACGTACACAACAGGATTAAAGAGAATCCTTTTTGACTTCTTTGCTTGTAATAAAAGATTAGTATTGTTATGGGCTGATGTTTGGACTGGCTCCTCTCCTTGCTTCCCCCGTGCAGCTGCCGGTCCCTCCCTCGGATGGTTTTATCTAGGCTGGAAAAAGTATGTCCAAGTTTAGGACAAATTTGGGGAAAAAAGAGCTCCAAAGGCCCCCCCCCCCCCCTTTTCTTTTTTACAATTCCTTCCTTCAATGAGCTCAGAAAGAATTGTTCTTGTGGTGAAAATGGAAAAAACTTTTTATTAACAAAAATACAAAAGAAACACTCCCCCAACCCAAACCCAGATGAGACGAACCCAGCCGGTCCTCGCCGGGGAGAGTGGCAGAGCCTCCCAATCCGACCTCCAGCAGCGGCCCCCGAAGTCCAGATCCTTGTCCTCCGGAGTCGGTGCAAATCCCTGGAGCAGGGAGAAGGGAGAGAGGGGGAGGGGCAGCCGGGAGCAGGCCCAAAGCAAGCCCAAGACAAGCTAAAGCGAGCCCAAGACAAGCAAAAGCAAACCCAAGACAAGCCAACATGTATTCAGTTATGGAGATGATGCAGGTAGAGAAATACAAAGGCAAAGTCTGGGAACACCAACAGGAACTGTGGATCTATGTGTCATCTGTGTATAAGTGATAACAAAAGCCATAGAAATGAACAGATGCATGAACAGGCTGGCAAAAAGAAGACTAAAATGAGAACAGCAAACAATGAGACAATAAATGCTAACACTCAACTGCCCCCTCCTACCTGAGCCAATCACCTGAAATGCATGTTCAGAAATGCACAACACAACAGCAGTGCACTCCCCTGGACTCCAAACACTCATGGCAGTCAAAGTACTAGGTGCTGCAAGAGCGTCTTCTGTGCCTGATCCAGCATGTCCAATGCTAGGGACAGATTAAATAAAGCCAGATCACACAAAACTCACTTGATTTAATACCTGCAGGTCATTAAAAACTTCTAACAAAATAAATTCACTTGAGTGCCCTGCTTTTATCTCTGACTGAAAGGGGCTGAAACACTATTAAGAAATGTGAGAAGAGATGACTTAGGCAGTACATTCCAAGACTGTCAAGAAAACAAGAGTCACCATCAAACAGGACAGCAAGCATTAACAGAATTTGATTTCTTCATAATTACAGTGGTTTACTGTGGGTAACACAAAAATTAAAGTAGCAGTTTTGACCACAACAGTACTGGTTGTCATCAAATGAAACTGAAGGGAAATATCCAAATATTTCCAAAGGTGTAAAAATGATCCTTGTTTTGTCATATGTCTCAAAGGACATCACATTTAAAAATACTTTTAACTTAAAAGATAAAAAATAACATTCTGGGATGCATATATTTCAGAATGAAGAGTAGTGAGATACATGTCTAAAGCATTAAGAGAAATACTGAAGAGTTAGTTTTGTTACAATTACCTTATTCAAGCAAAAATGCAGCACCAGACTCAGTTCCAGCAAGATTCTGCATTCCTGTTAGACTGCACAGTCCACGTAGGTGTGTTTCTGTGTCCCCATTATCCCTGTGAATGCGAGAAAATTTCTGTGAGTCAACATGCCATCTGGAAGTTAAATTTGTTTCCTTGAGTCCTGGAGTATGTATTTGTCAATCCTACCACAGAGGCTGTTTCAGGACAGATGAGAAGAAACAGCTCCTACTTCTACAGGGTGGAACAGCAGCTCAGGACTGTCAAGACACAAAGAACCTCAGAGTGTTCCCTTCCTCAAGCTGTGCTTTCATGTCAGCTGCAGTGAGAAGGGTACATCATATTTGCAACATCTTTGGAAGATATTATACTGTTCTTCCCAAAGCTGTATGCACTAACTTCTAGTAGAAAGAGGACTGATTGACCTCAGTATAGGCTGAGACACAAACCCCTTGCACAGATGTGAGGCTCAGGGGATGGTAGGGCAGAGGGAAAGGATGGGGGCAAGGAAAAAACAAAAAAATTGCAATTGCTTAAGAACAAAACCAAAGCTATCATTTAAAGTAACTGTCATTAATCTGAAAAGAGAAAGAGAATAAATTTGGTATACAACATGTATAGACAGTCTTATTTTAAGCAAGTACATCTTCAAACTTTTCCATTTGCTGTCAACATCTCTCTAAGTGCTGTTGAACCATGGAAGCACCAAGTAAATGAAAGCAGGATGTTAGACTGAAGTGGAAAGTAAAGCACTAATCTGAAGGTTGTGGTGACAGAGGAGGCACAAAGTGACTCTTGTTATGCAATGGCTGCAAACATTGAATAGTCAACAAAGCTATCATTTTAATAAAAGCAAAGTACTGCTGCTTTAGTCTGTGACAAAATGAATTATGACTCACAAGAGGCAAATATTAATAAGAAGCTGCCTATCAGAAAGTCTCTTACTTGACACAACTTTGAGAAGTGTCTCATACAAAAACTCTCTTCCAAAGGGTTTTTAAAATAAACATCTAGAGTCATTACACAAGAGGATGCTCCAGAAAATGCTAAAAAGCCTTGCTTTTACATTTTATGGGTATTAGGTGAAGCAATGGAGAGTATTTCAGATTTCAGTCTGAGGTTTAAAGAAAGTCCATGACATAGAATAGTTACCAGTAAATATTTTTTGTGCGTGTTTCAATTCCATTCTGTTTCTGACTATACATATCTCCTGAATCTTCCTTGCTGTCTGAGTCTGGACAGGTAAGTATCATATCCTACCTTTTTTTCCAGA
This sequence comes from Erithacus rubecula, assembly GCF_903797595.1. NCBI lineage: Eukaryota > Metazoa > Chordata > Aves > Passeriformes > Muscicapidae > Erithacus > Erithacus rubecula. Next base: position 16,333 of record NW_027636387.1, read on the forward strand.
GTTGGAAGGACAGAAGAGGGAGAAAACTCTACTAAATTCCTTATTTTATGTACAATCAATAGAGGAAACCAAAATGTCTTAAAACATAATTATTTTTCCCCTTCTCTTTTCCCCTCTTCTTACCTTCCCCCTAACTCAATCAGCAGGCCATTCAGACTAAGAGAATACCAAAAGAAGTCGTACTTGACAGAAGCTTTCTGAACAAAAGTCACTCCAGCTGGCTAAGCAAAAGTTGTCTGTGACTGTGCAGGTGGTGGAGCTGCATAAGGCAGTCTCCTCAGGGTCTCATTCCCCCTTTTCTGTTCCTGTTACTTACCATTTATTTCTCAGGCTCTGAAGGCAAAACGAATTGCAGTTTTCAGAGTGTACATTTTATTTATGTGTAACTAGAAATGCTTTTATATTTATATAAATCCATGGTACTACGCAGCTGTTATTTCTAGATTAAGCTGAAACACTAAAATGGTCTGCAACTCTGTTTACATGGGGCTAGCACCATAACTGCACACTAGCTTGCACTCCAGGGGCTCACAGGTGCGTGGCAGAAGAGAGAACAGGTTTTGAATAGCTTTGCTCATTGCTCAAAATCATAAAATAATTTCTGCAAAAAATAGCTCAATGGTAGTGACTCACAAAATTACACTTTTTTTTAATATTTCTGTTCACTGATTAAACAAGCAAGTCTCAGATCCTTCTGTGACTAATAACCACGCTTGGCACCTCATAATATTGTACCTCACAAAATTCTCCAGATTATACTAAAAATTCAGTTCCCTCTGTTTTACAGAATCCATTAATCAGAACTGTTGCACACAGCAAGTACAATGATTTTTTTATAACAGCAATACCCTCTTAGTTACCTTTCTTAGAAATGGACCTCTGTGCATAAAATGGGGAAAACAAAGATTGTTCTGATAGTAAAAAACTGGCCTGCTAAAGATACAGATTCATTTTATAAGCAAGTCATACTGTCCTGAAGTAGAGCCTCTATCAGGGCTTTTGCACAGATGGTAGCACAGATTTTTAAATTATTATTAGATTATTAGATAATTGTGCTCCTCTCATCCCAAATATAACCCATCTTAAACATCTTTTGAGCAGTGCTGCAGTATAAATGGGTCCTGAAATGATCCCAAATATATTTTCTTTAACGTGGATGGTATAGCAGCATAGAGAAAGACAAGTAACATAGGCATGTGAAAATAATGGAAATAAAACAAAATGCTTTATTATCACTCCTAAAAAAAAAAAAAAAACGTTCCCTAAAAGTCTATGCCTATGTGTATACATATGAAATAAAGGCCACAAATTTTAGATATAAATAAAAATATTAGTTTACATGTCCTTAATACTGAATTTCTGAATTACCAAGATACTCAGAAAGGAAAACCCACATGGTTTTCTTTGCGTTGTGCAGGTAGCAACTTCATTTGAGAACTCCATCTTGTAATTTCTTGCTTTTCAGTGTAGTGAACCATTAGAATGACTTTACTGAGCTAAATAGAAATGAAAACAAGGCCCTTACAGCACTAAGAATCATGCCTGAAGCAAAAGCTTTTTATGCATCTGACTCCCATGCCTCCCATTACACGTGATTAGTCACAAATGGATCCTTATACATTTAGTCTGGTATCATTTTCCACACTTGTATCTGACAAGTGTATCTTTTCTCTCCTTGCTTCCCCACCTTAGCTCTGTACCTGTTGGAAGATGTGCTCACAAGATTTTGATACTTTGGAAGCCTCTGAAAAACATTCATTCCATGAACATTATCCCATGTTAGAAAATTTACCAGCAGCTTAACCCACCTATGGCAGCTACCTCCATCATCATGAACACTAGTCTCTGGTTGAGAAGTGGGAGTAATTTACTTAAAAAGTGATAATAGAGGTCGTGCTATTCAGTGGGATGGCACTTCATGTTTTGCTTATCATGATGTAGTTCTTATCAATCTCTTCCTCCCACCTCTTCTCTACAGCAGCTTTGGTGGTCTGCTGCATACTGAGCAGCAGATGTTCTTTCTTGCTATTACATGCAAATTTTTCAAGCAGCTGCACAGAACTGATATTATCATATGAGAAACATCATGACTTTGACTTTGCCTGCTGCCACTAATACACCTTCCTATTTTTCTTTGGATCCTAGGAATTTGCAACTCTGAAAAGAACAATAATAGCTATTACTTTTATTGTTGTTACTGCAGTTGTTTTATCAATTTATCTGTTTGACTATGGGTTATATAATAATTTATTTGCTTTCTTCCTTATCTCAACAACTGATTCCAGTATTCTCTTATGAATTTGCTTAGTTCCTTTATAATTTGTTGCCTTAGAGACTTTGTTTCATCTGATTCTGAACCACCAGGATATCTGGGTGTAAAGCTCCACTTAAAACAGGCATTTTCCTCTTTCAATGATTGTGAGAGACAGATATGCTATGGATAATAGTTTAAACATTAATATGTAAGGTTTTTTTGCCTGTTATGGCTAAATTGTATAAAGAGACTGAAACTGAAGCAGTATGCTTTCAGAGGTGTGTGCGAGCGATCAGCACTCTCCAAGCCAGGAGCACGCTTATTGCATTGCCAACAAACACAGGGTAAGGATGGGACTTTGTATGGAGCTGCAAGAACAGTTTATTGCCTCAAACAGGGTCCAGGGACAAAGATGAAAACTGGGTGAGGCCACAGGGTTAAATATAGGGAAGAAATGGTGAATCTGAGGGTCAAGGGCCAATGGGAACAGGGAAAATGGTGCAGAGGAGGGGTAAAAAAGCAGGAGAACCAATGCAGAAACAGGGGTGTAGCACTGAAAAAAAGGACCAATAAGGATAAGGAGAGTAGAGAACGTCCTAGGGGGAATGCAAGTAGAATCACCAGGAGGCAATCAGAGGTGGAAGGACTGTATAAACCAATAGAATTCAGGGGATTAATATGTGCCTTCAAAGGCCTATGGGAGGGAGGAGCTTTTCATTCCAGACCAGAGGGGTGTTACTACTTGCCTGCTTCTGCCTCACCCGAACTGAGATATAATAAAACAAGTGACAGACCCCTGGGCATCCAAATCAGACAGACCAGGCCCAGCCTTCCTGCCCCTGACTGCAGCTTTGGGCTGGGACTGGAGCTGCCTAAAAGCACCTGAGGCACAATAAAAGTGACACTATTGTTCAATTACCTCAGGTTTAGGGACAAGGAAACAAGACCGAGGCAGGGGAATGTATCCACAAGAAAGCCAAACCCAGCAGCTGACCTGAAAATCAGCCGGGGCCAGGCTCGGGCTGGGGGAGGCCGCAGCCCACAGGCTCATCTGCTGAGGCCGCGTTTGAAACACTCCCCACAGCCAGGGAGGGACCAGGACAGTTCTGGGGCTGTGGCGTAACCTCTGCTCACAGGCAGTGAACACCCATCCTCCCTCACACAAACTAACCCAGCTGGAAAATCCCCACCCGGGAAGGCCAATCCACGTTGCCGTGAGGAGCAGCTGAGAGGGGGCCAGAATCCATCAAACAGCCCCAAAGCGCTGCCCAGGCTCTGCTGAGGCCCTGCAGCACAGCTCTGCTCCTGATGCAAAGGGATGCAACAGAGGCACAGGCTGCTGCAAGAGCCTGGCTCAGACTTGTCCCTGCCAGGGCAGGTACCTGGGCCTTCCCACCCGGCCCAGGTGTGCACCAACCCCCTGAACTGTGTTTGTGGGGGACCCTGAGCCCCAGAACATGGAGATGGAGAGCACCCACAGGATGCCATGGGGATCCATCTCCAAGGGATCTGTGGGTGCTCTCCATCAGACAGCAGGATGGCCACTGGGATCCACAGAGTGCTGAGGTTTTCTATTAATGTCTCTCTATCACTCTCTTTCTCTCCCCCCACCCCTTTCCCATTTCTGTTTTGCTCTCTCTGTCATTCTCTCTGTCTCTCATTTGCTCTTCAATAAAACCCACACTACTGACTTTGGCACATGGCCTCATTCGCACCCTGACTCAGGCAGAGCCATTTCAGACCATTTTAATCAGTGCATCAGAACAAGGGGCTGGAAGCCCTCCAGTGCGGGGGCAGCTCCAGGCCCCTTGCAGGGGGTTGGGCTGCTGGAGGGTGCCGGGCCTGGCCGTTGGTGACACTGCAGCGTTCTATCATTGCCTGGGTGATGTGGAACATGGAGCTGCCAGGGGCCCCCGTGACATGGCCCAGCCACGCCCTGCAGGGCTATAAAAGGGGCACAGGGCCCTGCGCTGCCCAGTCCCTGGAGCGCCGCTCGCTCGCGAGGAAGCAGCTCCCGGGATCCCTGCACCACAAGCGAGACTGAGATGGAGGAGGACAAGGTGAAGCCCAACTCCCAGGCAGCCAGCCCCTTGCCTGCCCGGCTGGAAGAACAGGCCCTGGGCGGGCAGTGGCTGCGGGCAGGCGACAGCTCAGGCCTGCGCCTGTCGGACACTGAGGAGGAGGGGGCCTTTGCCACTATGGAGGAAGAGGGGAAAAGCAACACAGATCGACAGCTTCCCCAATGGAGAGACATTATTGGCCAAGAACTTTGCCTTGGGGAAGAGATGAAAGTCAGAGAGTTTTACCAGCAAGAAGAAGAAGAAGGGAAAATCCAGGAAGTTTCCCCATGTGAAGCTGTGAGTCACCAAGAGGGCCATTGGGAGAAAGCAGATAAGAGAATCCATTGGGAAGATGGCACACAGCAAGAGCTGGATATGGACCAGTGGCCAAAAAGAGTGATGGACCAGGAGATTTACCAAATGGATGAAGACAATGAGATATACCAACAGCTGTCCCAAGACAAATCCAGAAATGACGACAAAGGATTCCAAGGGAAGCCTGCATTGAGCAGGAGCAGTACCCAGCAGAAACCAGCAGCTACGAGGAAGAGATCCAAGGGGAAGCCTGCATTGAGCAGGAGATATCAAAATAAGAAACCAGCAGCAAGTGTGATTAATTCCAAAAAGGAGCCTGCATTGAGCAGGAGATGTCAAAAGAAGAAACCAGCAGTCACCAACAGGTGCCACACATACCTGTTGTAACTGCTGATAATATGTCAGGATTCGATGAAGCAGCATCTTCAAAAAGAAAAAAAAAATTAAAAAAGAATATTTCCCTCCAACCATAAAATGAAATCTATGGAAAACACTAAAAGAGCCCTCAGTTTGACTGTAGAGATTTTCTTCTCTGTGAGCCACTACTCTTCTGGGAGCTTTGCAAAAACCAATCCCCAGCTCCCAGCATCCCCCAAGATCTGCAATTAAGCCTCTCAATAGGGAACAGAAGGAGCACATGCTCCAAGACTCTGCTTGGGACACACCTCACCTTACTCTTTGTTCACAGACAGCTCAAACAGGATTTTTTTGGGCAGGGTCCCACAAAATCAGACCCAGCCCAAGCAGTGTCTGAGCACATATGCCAATGCTGCAGTTTCCCTTTGTCTCACTGAGCAGCTCCAGGGAATTCAAGTCATTGCTGTGATGAAACACACTCTTCACAATTTTATCTTTCTTTAGCTTATAGGCTTCAGAAGCCTCGGAATCAGACTCTTCCATTGCTCATAAAACTGCAGGAAATCCTTGTGAATCTTATCAATCTGAAAATGTAAATTCCTGTATTCCTCATACTCTGCATTGAAGTCATCCTTGTAGTGCTGGCTTGCTCCAAGGAGACTACGGCAATGTATTTTCTAAAGAAAAAATATAGATCATTTTTCTGTGAGTGAACTCTAAGAGAAAATTCTAATGTGTTCCTATTCCATAAAGCACATGTGTAGTTTTGCACCAACCATGTGGCAAATGTCAAACAGAGACTCCCAAGGTTCGAGTTAGTTGCTCTGGGACTGACTGTTTCTACTATGCAAGTTCTTTGCTTTAAGAGGATGTAGTCATGTAACTCCAGAAATCTGCCACATTTCTATGACACTTAGGCTTCTAATAGTTTGCATTGTAGCAGGTTTTCTTCATTAGCACGTGGAGCACATCTAGAAAACACAGGCACTTCTTTCAAATATCAAATGACCAACAAAGACCACAACTTCAGGAAGAGAAGAAACATAGCTAAGTTATATTCTCTTTTCTCTATAGGAAAACTTTTAAATCAACATTTACTTTGAAAATCCATCTGAAATACATTTTTGGCAGGGACTGAATTTATGGCTTTGGTACACAGAGCTGAACTTTTGAGCTACATGGATGTCTTCCCTTTCTAACAGCAAAGCAGCGTTCATGATAATATTTGATGCTTCTAGTGGACAGCAGTTAAAAACTGAGCCGTGAACTGAGGCACTTCTACTACAGCCATTAAAACAAACTCTGTACAAGCCTGAAAATACAACTACAAAAACCCAAACCACATAATCTCCTAAGGTGGGACAAAACTCATTAAGGCCTAAAGCCACTGATAGGAGAAAAATTTTCTTCATTCCCTTCTCACTCAAATAGACACAAGTAAGGATTCCAAAGTTCATGATACAAATCCAAGATGAAGTGATAATGAGAAAAACAGACACCACTTCCCAACACTGACACACCAATGCTTCTGCTCCTCTGGACCTGAACATCTGGTTCTTTTGAATGACAAAACTCCCTCCACACAACAATGAATTCTTCATACATCCTTACATCAATTGCTGCAAGTAGTTAATATTTAACATGTTCAAATTCAGTTCCAAGACAGAGAGCAGTTTGTGCCAGGGATGCATCCCAGGCCAGATGCACCTGACTGCTGTGCTGGTGTGTTCTGAAAAGAAAACTACAAATGTCTTTCAATATTTGGGGAAATACCAGAGAAGAAATAGCCTGAATTTCTGATATCTGCCCAGTGACGTTTCCTGGCAAGAGTCTTTGCACAGGCCTCACTCAGCTGCTCCCCTGCAGGACCACCTTGCCCTCAGCCTTCCCACGGAGCATCCCTGGCTGTATCCAATGTGACCCAGGGCCCTGCAGTGCCTGCTCCAAAGGGCACAGCTGCCCCAGAGCCCCAGGGCTGCAGGAGGCCTGGGTGCCCTTGCCAACATCACTGCTCTGACAGCAGCTGGCAGCCATTCCAGTGTTTGATACCACACACACACAGTTCTCCATCCTCTCCTGCACTGCAAATACAAGGGGGGATGCAGCACCACTGCTGCAGCTGACCCTGAGCAACTGCACTGCAGGAAGGGAGTTCAGCCCAGCCTGAACCCACCTCGGTGTTCATTTCAGCTCTTAGCCAAGGAGGGCCAGCAAAACCTTCTCAACATCACCCTTTCAAAACTGGGAAGAGCTTCACATGGCACCCACTGCAAGTGCCAAGGCTTAACTGCTCTTTCACTCAACTCAAGTAGTCTGCTTGGGTGTTTGTGGCAGAGCATGTGGAGACAATGGAAGTTTGTTTTCCTTCTCCTGCAGAAAAGCAGAATTTTTACACTCTTCATCAGGAGATTTTTAAATAGCCAAAAAATACCCACTGGATGGTCTTGTAAACATCCTTCAGAGATTTGTTCTCACAGTAAATTACTCTGAAAAAGCTCCAAAAATCAATAATGGGACACACACAACTTTCTCTCCAGTAGCCAGTTCTGGGCTGTAGAAAGAAGGCATGGCCACTTTTCTCTACTGCACTACCATGGTGTAAAGCCCAGCTCAGCTTTTCTGTTCTGAATGCATGAGGTGGCATCTCCACAGCCATTCCAGTCATGCAGCAGCAGATGCAGTTTCACAAAAGACAACAGCTTGAGATAGACAGAGGGGGGAGAGAGACAACATAGTGGCTCTAACAAGAAATAGAGAAAAAAGACTGGAGCAGTTCTCATGCCATGCTTTTATGGCCATTTTCTTGTCCATTCCAGAGGCCCAAAGTTCAGATGAAACAAAGTTTGGATGCAAAGTTTCTGCACTCTTGCCAGCAGGAGAATCACAGTATGTTCAATACAACCTGTAAGAAGAGCTTTGCTGTGAGCATTTCATTTCCAAAAGTGCATTTGCTCTCATGGCTCAGTCAGCACAAAAGCTGCAGCCTAAGCCCCAACTTGAAACACAGTCCAAATTTTTCTTTCACCAGCTGCTCTATATTTTGTGGCTCCTGAAGAACAATGCTCGCATGTTTTTAGACTCAAGCAAGAATCTTTTTCTTGCTGTAGAGCTTGCATCCCTTCCAGCCCGAGATCTAAGAGCAGCTGTGACAATCTGTACCTGTGGGTACTCAAATCTTGGGCAGTATAAAGGTGGTACCTCCAGACCCACCTGGGGACCCCCACCACTGAAAAAGAACTGCCTGGACCACAGAGAATCCATGTGGTGGTGATGTTTTCATACCTAATGTTTCTCTCTTCTCTACACCCCACCTCTCCTCTCTTATTCCTTTCTATCTCTCTGGGTTGCATTTCTGTTAATAACATCTGTACAATTGAAAAGGATCTTGCTTGTTGCCTAATTCAGGCAGAAGCTTCTCTGATTAACCAAATCTTTACACCACAGTTCTCCAGGGAGGAGTTAGGAAAAGCAGCATATTAATACCTTCATCGAAATCCAAAGGATGTGACTGCTTCAGCCTTTCCAATTCATTTTTCTTTCCGTTTGAATTGGAGATCTCCATCTGCACCATGGCAGGCTCTGGGACTCTACAATTCTGGAATTTGTCCTTCTGGTGCACCTCATGGGTGCAGGGGGAAATGGAGTCAACACTTACAAAGGGCTGTGGAAGGCAGCACCCAGGAGGAAGAGAGACATCCAACTGCTGGCTGGACGTGACTGGTAAACTGGTAAACCTGGGAGCTGCTTCCTCCTCAAAGGGCGGCTCTCCTGGGACTGAGCACTCCAGGGCTCTGCGCCCCTTAAACACCCTGAGTTAAGGCTGGGGCTCACTGATGTCACAATGGTCTGTGGCCACCACCATGTCCCACATCACAAAGGGCCATGACACGAAGCGCCAGTGTCACCAACGGCCACCCCCAGCATTCCACGAGCAGTGGAGCAGCCAGGAACTGTCTGGGAGCAGCCCCAGACTCGTGGCCTGGTGGCCCCTGCTGTGCCCAGAGCCCTGAGAGGCTTTGGCCACGCCGGCACACGCCAGCCCCAGCCCCAGGCTGCAGAGCCCTGGGTGTGCAGCTGCGCTGGCCAGGCACGAGCAATTGGCCCCAGGGCCGTGCCAGGGCCTTGTGGGCAGCGGCTCCGCGTGCGGCGGGAGGCCGGGGAGCAGGGCTGTCCCTCAGGGCTCTGCCGGGCCCGGGGCTCGTCCCTGCCTTCAGCAGCGCCAGCCGGGGGCAGCGAGCGCAGCCCGGGCGCCTTTGCCGGGCACGGGGAGCTGAGCGGGGCAGGGGCACCAGGCGAGGCCGGGGCCGTGCACGGGCACCCCAAGAGCTGCACGAGGGGCACGGCGAGAGCCTCCTGCGCTTCCCCGAGCCCAGGGGCGGCTGCTGCACCCGGCCCGGGCCAATGGCCGAGCACCGCAGCCGCTCTCGCAGGTGTCCCCTGGGCTCTGCGGCGCCGCGGGGACAGAGCCCGGGGCCGGGGCTGGGTCCCTGCTGCCAGCAGGGCGCTGCCCAGGCTCCAAACGCTCCTGCAGCTCCAGCAAACTCGGGGCCGAGCCCATCCCTGGGGAGCCTGGGCAGTGCCCTGCACCCTCTGCAAAGAGACCCTTGCCCAAAAATCCAACCTAAATCCCACCAGGGCCAGCTCCAGCAGCTCCTTGGGTTCTGTTCCTGTGCCAGGGCACAGACACTGGGGCTGGCTCTACATTATTAATTAAATTTTATAATTTGTGTCTTCTGAAATTATTATTGTTACGCTTATTCTCCTTGTCCTTACTACTATTTTTCCTCTCGTCTTCTCTGTACTTTAATGTTCCTACTATTATTCTATCTCTATGCCCAGAACAGGAGGGCAGAGCCACAGGGCCACCAGGGCTGAGCCTCCTGCTGACTAGAGCTGTTCCTCATCTCCCTCAGTGCTCGGGCCGTGGCCTCAGGCAGGGACAGCGGAACAGCCCCTGCAGCGCCCGCAGCGCCCGCCTGGAGCGGGAGGGACATTTCCTGGGGGCACACGGCTGCCCATGGAGGGCCTGGGCAGGAGAAGCCGCGTGTCCCACGGGGGCTTGGCCCTGCAGGGAGGCAGACGAGGCACGGAGCGGCCCTGGGCTGCACGGCTCCGCTTGCTGCTCCTCAACCCAGGCCTCTCGAGGGACGGGCACTGGGAGCCCCTCTGACACAAAATCTCTCCATTGGGCCCTTTCTGTTCCCTCTCTCATCTTCTGTATCTCCATCCCATATTCTCTCTCCAGTTGCTATTTCCATATTCCCTGTTGTGAGAGTCCGTCTGATCCTCTCGTCTGTTTCTGTCCAACGACCCTCGCCTGAGGCCTGCGCTGGCCAGGGATGGGAGGAACGCCAAGTGACTGTTCTGCAGGTGATGCCCACCAGGACTGGTTTCTCATGACAACTAGTCACAGGGCGCTGACTGAACAAAGCTCCCACAGATGGAAGAACAATGGACTGGTCTGGTATGGGCTGCCCTGCGTGTGTTCATAACAACAAAGATGGTTTGGTGTGCCTTGAAACGTCCTGTTTCCACCTGTTCCTCAGGGTAATGAGCTCCACGTACAATAGTCCATAAATCTTCCCACCTTTTGGCCAGAAGCCACTCGCTTTGGGAAAGGACTATAAAAGTGACTTTCTCAGAGGAGACCCCTGAGATCTCCCCAGAGGGCAACAGACATCTATTGGCTGCTCCACGAGGATTCATCTGCCTGTCTTGGTAGCTATAATCCTGACCCCCCTTTCTCTCTCTCTCTCTTTCTCTCTGTCCTACTATCACATTTTGGTTGGCACTAAATAAAGTGCATTTCTGCAAAAGCAAACAGATTTTGTCCCCTGCTGTGTCTTTTGCACTCTGAGATCCCTAAAAGAACCAGTCATTACTCCTGCTCGGGTTGGGCGGATCGTGACACACCACAACAGCACACAGCCAGCAGTATCAGATGAATCAAGATGCCATTATCCCCACCCATAAAACTTTGGCTAGAAAGTCAAAGAGTGCTCAGTCAAATCCACTCACCCTTCTGACAGAAAATAGAAATTGACTGTAGGCTACTGTGCCTTGAATGAAGGGACTCCACTGTGGGAGCTAAGACAGAGTACTGTGGATTTAATTAGAGCAAGCAGCTTGATAACCAAGATGCCTTGGCAAGAGCAAAGAGAGCTTTGAAGACTCCATGAAGATTGGATCAAGACTCATGACAGGAAAGAAGAATGAATCAAATAGAAATGTTGCAAATGTGTAAGCTTGTTTGTGTGATGTTTAACCAAACCAATGTGGTAAAATATTACTAGCTTTCCAAAAAATCGTATATGAGCATATATAGCTGAGAGTAAATTTGGATTCTGATCAGCAGTCAGTAGACCCCCTCTCTCTCCCAGTCGTTGATTCTCCAGTGCTGAGCGCTGCTGTGCCGGACACGCTGGATCTCCAGGAGGAGCTGGAGCCCAAGGCAGCAAAGTGGCACCATTGACATTGCCAATGCATTTTTCTCCATTCCTTTGGCAGCAGAGTGCAGGCCTCAGTTTGCTTTCTCCTGGGGGGACGTGCAGCACACCTGGAACCGACTGCCCCAGGGGTGGAAACACAGCCCCACCATCTGCCACGGGCTGATCCAGGCTGCACTGGAAAAGGGTAAAGCTCCAAAACATCTGCAATACACCAAGAACAGAATTGTGTGGAGGAACAGGGCAATAGAAGTATTTGAGAAAGGAGAGAGGATCATCCAGATTCTGCTGGAAGGAGGTTTTGCCATGGAGAAGAGCAAAGTCAAGGGAGCTGCCTGAGAGATCCAGTTCCTGGGAGTAGAGTGGCAAGATGGACAGAGCCAGATCCCCACTGAAATGATCAATGAGATCATCACAGTGTCTCCACCAAGCAGCAAGAAGGAAACACAAGCTTTCCTAGGGGCCATAGGTTTTAAAGAATGCATTCCTGAGTGCAGCCACATTGTGAGCCCTCTCTACCTGGTCACCCTAAGAAGAACAATTCCAGCTGTGGCCCTGAACAGCAAGAAACCTTCACCCAGACCAAGCAGAAAATCGCTCATGCAGTGCCCTTGGCCCAGCCAGGACAGGACCAGAGGTGAGGAATGTGCTTTACTCTGCAGCCAAGAACAATGGCTTGTCCTGGAGCCTTTTAGCAGAAGTGCCTGGGGAGACTGGAGGCCGAGCACTAGAAATTCTAGAGTCAAAGTTACAGAAAGTTTCAAGCAAACTACGCTCATAAAAGAAACCACAAAAACTCACCAAAAT
>NW_027636386.1:0-28289 GCF_903797595.1 Erithacus rubecula
CCACTGATCATTCCCAACTCCTTTCCCTTTTTTTCCCCTTAGTCTCTTGCATTTCTCCTTGGCCACTGCAGTGCTGTCTCCTGGCATCATTCCTGGATTCACCTGGCACTCACAGACCCTGTCCCAGTCTTGTCTTCTCCTCCTCTGTCCCACTTCTTCTGCCCACTCCAACCCCCTCTGTTTCACTCCCATGTCCCTACACTGCAATTCCTTTCTCCCCTGCATCCCACACAGGGCCTCTTCCACATCCCCAGTCCAGTCCCTTGGCCTCCCCAGTTCATTCCAGTTCAGTGTTTTGTGTCCCTCCTGCCTCACCACAACCCTTTGGAGGTCCTGAATTCCCATCCCTTTTCCTGTCCCCCCCCACCCCCTTTGGTCCCTGCACCTTTGTTGCCCCACAGACCCACATGATCCAATCCAGAACCATGGTTTGTTCTCCTTTCCCAGGCACTCCTGCGAAAAACTGAAAATTATCTGTGGCAGGTGAGGTTGTTTGGGATTGGAGGGCATCCCCTCAGGGATTTGGGTTGGCAGTTCAGTCCCCTCATCCCTTGCTGGCACCAGGCACATCCCAGTGACAACTGAGGTCTCCTGATCTCTCTGCAGATGGATTTAGAAAATTTTGAGATCCTGAAGACACCTCTGGTGGGTACCATGAGTTCTGCCAGTTTAAGCCCTTCCCCTTGCATGGCCACCAGACCCCAGACTATCCCAATCTCTCCCAGCACAGCCCAGTGCACTTTTACTGACATCCCATACAACACCCCTGCCCCATGGATCGTTCCCAGGGACCCCATGCCCAGGGTCCCCCATTGCCTTCCACCCCTGTCACCCCAGAAACACCCCTGGCTGACCCAGGGTGCAGCCCCTGCCCCAGCTCTGCCTCTGGGCCAGGACCCCAGTGCAGGGCCAGGAGCACAGCAGCTCCTGCACCCCATTGCTCCCACAGGCCCCTTCTCCAAGGCCCCCCTGCTTTCCCCTTTCCTCCCAGTCAGCCCAGTGTCCAAGTGTGTCTCTCATGCCGCTGTTGTCCCCAGCCCCCTGTGGCTGCAAAGCTGGTGGGTCCTTTGTGGCAGAAGTGCCTGGCTCTTGCTTTCCATGGGTAGGTCAGCAGTGCCAGCAGAGAGAGGCTTGGGACAAGGCCCCTCTCCTGTCATGGTGGCTCCTGGTGGGTCACGTTCTGGGCTCTGTGTTTTAGGATTGCAAGAGTTGGTGACATCCATGTGAAGCCTGCTGCAGAGGCATCAGGGGTTGATCATCCCTGAATGACGCCCCTGTTTTCCATTGTGCCCTGAGAAATTTCTCATGAATGATCAATAAACCCCTTCAGCAAACCTATAGATCTGAGTGTGTGTCCATATGTCTGGATTTCTATAGCCCTGGCATTCTGCTGGCCAGGGCATTGCAGAGACCCTTTGTGAGGACAAGGGCCCTTGGGGAGCTGTGGCAGGTCCCAGCCGTAGCTCCCCTCTCTCGGCAGCTGGCGGACACCGCCGGCCCCAGTATCGGGCAGAGCCATCTTGCCATGGCCACCCACAAGGGATTTGTGTACAAAACCAATTTTAGACAAAGATGATTCTGTGACAGGTAGAAACACTGTTCAAGTGCTGTATCAGGATGCTGTGCTTGGAGTGGGGGTTGAACACCTCAAACAATGCTCTATTTTCAAAGCTGTCATGGTAGATAGAGGAATCACGCTGATTTTGGTGTTGAGGAAATGCTGAAAGCAGCCTGACTCATTTTAACTCCTCCTGTCCTGTCTGTTCTCCTTTCTTGCCCCTTCCACTCACTGTGTTTTGTCTCCCCCAGGCCCCTGGTGCAGAGCCTGGCTCTGTGCTCTCCATCAGCTACTGGCTGGCACTGCCAGGCTGGCATGAGGAGCCCCTCAGCCTTCCCTGCTCCGGGCTGGACAAGCCCAGCTCCCTCAGCCTCTGCTCACAGCCAAAGAGCTCCAGCCCCACCTTGGAGGCCCATCCCTCAGCCTGCTCCAGCTGCCAGACATCTTTCCTGCCCTGGGGAACCCAAACCAGCCCCAGTGACCTGGATAATCCACGTCCTTGATGTCCTGGTCACACAGCCCCAGCCCCTTGTCCCCGTGTCAGGCTCTGGGGTTGATTTGTGGAACATCCTTGGGGAGGCTGTGGCTCCAGGTGGAGCAGGGGGATAGAGAGGGACAGGGGACCCTGCTGGGCATGAACAGCATTGGACTTGTCTGGGGAAACTGTGAGGGGGCTGGGGCAGAGTGACCAACCCAGTGACCTCACACAGCCCTGGTGGGATGTCAGACCTTGGCCCTGTGATGTCACAGGGACAGCCTGTAATGCTCAATGACCTCAAATAGCCCACTCTGTGATGTCATAGCCCACTCTGTGATGTCATAACCCACTCTGTGATGTCATAATACACTCTGGGATGTCATAGCCCACTCTGTGATGCCATAACCCACTCTGTGATATCATAACATAATCTGTGATGTCATAGCCCACTCTGTGATGTCATAACCCACTCTGTGATGCCATTGGACACTGTGATGTCATAGCCCACTCTGTGATGTCATAGCCCAGTCTGTGATGTTGTAGCCCACTATGTGATGTCATAGTCCACTCTGTGATGTCATAACCCGCTCTGTGATGTCGTAGCCCACTATGTGATGTCATAAACCACTCTGTGATGTCATAACACACTCTGTGATGTCATAGCCCACTCTGTGATGTCATAATCCACTCTGTGATGTCATAATCCACTCTGTGATGTCATAGCCCACTCTGTGATGTCATAGCCTACTCTGTCACCTCATGTTAACAGATGATAAATTGCCCACCCCAGGTGAGCTGACACAATGCTTGCTCTCCAAAACTACTGGTCTCTGCAAACCACACAATGCCCCTTATGTAAGAAGGGGAACTGGAATTCACCAGCCTCAGTGTCCTGCCAGCTCAGCCAGGCCCACTGCAACATTGGGGTCCATGACCACCAGGGACCACCAGAGAGACCCCCAGGACAAAACACACAGGGAGGGGAAATATGTTAAAGATTTTGGGGAAATGATTATCATATGTGCGTTTAGTCCAGGACAATCAATGAATATCTTTGCAAAGTACAGAATATAAGCAGAAGCTTTCCTGTACTCAGCATGCACGGATTTGGGATGAACTGTCTCCCTGATTTTTTAAGGGGAACAGTCCTTAAGAACAAAGGGCTCTGGGAAAGATGGACACACTTCAGTAAAGAGATTCAGAAGGAGCAGGAGTAGCCTGTTGCAACAACAGATCCTCAGTAGGGTAAAACTGACCTGTCTACCGATGGTCTAAAGCCAGCTCACATTCCCTATTAGAGGGTGAACAATGCAAGGCCTGGTGAATTGTGTTGCACAGGGATAGGCAGAGGCGACATGGAAGGATGTTTCCCTAGTGAGAGAAGTGCAGAGCGGGGAGGGGGCGGCCGTGGCAGGGTAGGTTTTAGCGGCCCAGGGAAGCGATGCAGCGAGCGTGGGAGAAGCTGCCGCCGACCATGGCCGGGGCCAGCGGCTTTGACACAGCTCACAGGGATCGGCTTCCCTCCGGAAAAGGCAGGGGACGGCAAGCAAGCAAAAAGTGAATCCAAAAAAATAAAAAGCACAGAATGCGTGGGCCGAGCCGTGCTAGTGCACACGTGGCAGACAAGCGATCGTAGCTGATCAAGGGGCGCAGCGGCACACTCTGCCCACTGTAATGACAGAGCTGGAGGCACCAAAACCAGCAACTTCTGGGTGAGCTGCCGGGACCGGGGGGAACAACAGGTCTACCCATATCCTTCTAAAATTCATCCAAGTCCCTGCAGAGTGGGGCAGATCTGTCCGCTCCAGGCCCGCCTGCTGCCGTAACTCCCCTCTCTCGGCAGCTGGCGGACACCGCCGGCCCCAGTATCGGGCAGAGCCATCTTGCCATGGCTGCCGCGGAGAGGGGCAGAGCTGCTCGCCCCACTGCCGCCCACTGCTGCGGCGCCATCTCTGGGGGCAGCTGGTGGGTGCCCCGGCCCCGGGGCTGGGTAGACCTGGCCTTCAGGGGCCACCCCGGACAGGGGCAGACCTGCTCACTGCAGGGCCGCCACTGCTGCGGCGCCATCTCCGGCGGAGGCTGGCGGACGGCACTGGCCCGGAGCCGTTTAGACGAGGTGTCCTCGTACCATCCTGGAGTCAGGCGAAGCCCACAGCCAGGGCAAGGGAGCCGCTGGTGGGATGGACGAGATGCGGCGCCGCTGCTCAGTGTCCAGGCTCCAGGGCCAGCAGACGGCAACAAGTCTATCCCGTGAAAGTCCTTACGAGTAAAGGCCGCAGAGGGCAACAGGTCTACCCTACCAATGGCCGTCAGAGAAAAAGGCCAGGGAAGGGTAACAAGTCTACCCTGCAATCTCTGCCCTTGGCCCCCTCTCTCACCACCACCAGCACCAGCAGTGCCAGCAGTCCCTTGCTGCGGCCGCCGCTGGCCACACATGTGGCTGTGCACTGCCCGGCCAGGCCCAGCACTCCGCGGGGTCACAGGGCCGGGGAGAGCCAGCGAGCGACAGGGAACAGAAGCGCACGGCCGCAGCACTCACCGTCCTGCCCGCGGCTCCTCTCTTGGTGCTGCCGCGGCCGCGCAGCCCACCCCGCCTGCACCGTGGCTGCTGCACAACACGAGAGCCGCACGCAGCCGGCCCTGCCCAGATCCGCGTGGAGCCCGGGTGCGGCACTGCTGGGAGAGCCACGGAGGGGCAGCTCCCGCTGAGACTGGACAGGCGAGGGCGGCCGCCCGTGAGCGCCCAGCCAGGGGCGAGCAGGGGAGGAGATGGAGAGATGGAGGCAGCAGCAGCGCCCTGCATAGAAAGGCTGATGGTGCTGCAGCTGCCGCCCTGCAGCCCCTCGGCTGCTGGTGAGGGGGCCCAGCCCTGCCCGTGCAGAGAGCGAGGTGGGTCCGCAGCCCGCAGGCAGCCCTGGGGAAGGGATGGAGCGCTGCAGGCAGTCCCGGGGCGCTGCAGCGGGATGGAGCCTGCGGGGGAACCACTTTACTCCTTTATAGGTCACTGCTGTCAGAAAAATTCATCCACGATGCCACAGGTTTATGTCCAAAAGGGAGAAAGAGGAGTCCTGTAACTTTATTTGAATAAAGGGAGAGGTCATGGGACATTTCCCATAGGGTGTCTCAAATAATTGCGAGATGCAGCCCCCGTTGTATCCTAAATTTTCAACCGCATCACCCTCTTCTTTTTCCCCACTGGATGAGGCAATTTTAAGGTACAGAAATCCTCAACCAGCTAATCTATGCCCCACTCTATTATGCACTCGTCCTTTTGTAATATACAAGAAAAAAAAGCAAAAGCTCTTCATAATTCTAGTAACTCTTTCTTCTCTTGGTCTAGGTTCAGGAATTTAACACGGCCTTGGCTGAGCAAATGTCTGTGTTGATTAGTAACAGTTTCTAGAATGAAGAGTGTCTTCTGTTACTTCACTGTCTGTAAGTCCCCAGCTTTGTCTGCAAGCAAATTCACATGGTCTGTTTGTAAAGATACAATCATCTTACTCCTTTCCATCCCTCCTCTTTTTATTTTCTCTGTATTTGTCTTTACTACCATAATTGCCAGTGATTTAAGTTTTTCTTCCTGAATCATCTTTGGTTTTGCAGGTATTTGCAGTGACATCATTTTCCATCCTTTTGTAATCATTTCTGCATCAGTAGGTGTGGCTGCCACATGCATCCCCTTGATCACCTGCTGAAAGACTTGCACTCAGCAAGGTGTCGTGCATGGTAAAAAGATGAGTGTTGCTATAGCACATAAGAGCAGAAATAGTATTCATTTAACCCATAGATTGCCAGGAAACCATGAAAACGTGTCCCATTCCCATCTTTTCCACATTTGGATGGGTGTCTGAGCTGACTTTATTTTCTTTGTTATTTGTTTGATCACTTTTCCATTACCATCTCTTTGCAAACAGCAGTCTGAAAAATTGAATTTTCCACAAACTCCTCCTTCTTCTGTTAATAGATGACCTAATACCATCCAATGTTGAAATATTGCATTCCTCATTTGAGTGGACAGGTCAGCAGGAAGGTCAAGAGCTGCAGCTGTCTGCTTGGTTATTGTTTAAGAGGCAGCTTGTAACCTAATGATCCCATTCCAATTATAAATGGGTTCTCTGGCACCTGATTTTAATTCCAAGTGGCTGGTCTATATTGCAGTATAATTTTTATCTTGTGGCCATTCATCTTTTCCCCATTTTGGGTGCTCTCTCCAGCCAGAACTGCATCCATTGATTGCTTTTCTCTAGTTAAATTGTTAAATTGTTCAATTAGATTTTGATTCCTAAGTGATTTCCCTCACTTTGTGGTAGAAAAAAGAACAACAGTCAATTTAAGCCCCATTGAACAGATCCCTCAGCAGTTTGGAGGTTACCTGCAATAAGCATGTTGGCCACAAATACAATAATGCTCTTTCAAAGCCCATGTTGCATTAGCAAAAGGCCATCTGACCCTTTGTCATCAATTGGTGGGTCAAAATGCAGCTTTTTTCCTGGCCCTAACAGTCATTCAACAATAATAGCCCCACCATGGGGGTCACAATATTTGCATTTCCAAGCTTCCACATGGGCTTTCCATCTACATTTACATCTGCAATCTGTTTGGTGGGACTTGGAGCAGAACTCACTAAAAAGGGGTCAAATTCCTTTCCCGTGTTGCCATTTCTTCACTGATAATCACAAACAACGTGCTCTGCTTGTGGAATTTTCTCATTGGCAGCTTAAAAGCTTAGTCAGAAAACCCCTTTCCCTCCCCACTGCTTTACAGCCTTCCAAATCTTTTCATTAATTATTGTAGGAACACCTTAGCCAGCTACCATTAGTGAGCTAAACAGGCATTTGATAGCATTTCCCTTGATATTTGGAATAATTCTAAGGAGGGTAATTGGGAGTCCAAACCCAATTGTTTAAACCCTAAGATATAATCAATTCACAAATGCTTTTCCTATATAGATGGCCCTGTCCTATTTAGGCAATAAGTGCCTGTTTCAGAAGAATGAAGTCACCATGGACTTCCTTCTTTGTCCCAAATCCCATCCCACTATGGACCTCACTGAGGGTGCTGACCCACCATTAGGTTCAGCTGGGTTAGTCAGCCACTCTTCAGATGCTCCTGGCTCTCTCAGACCCAACAATTGTCAAGGTTAAAAACTCTCACTGCTTCTTCTCCTAAGGCTGCAAATTGATTCTTCCTCTTCTGGCCTAAACTTAGTTGTCAGTATGAAAGTAGAATTACTAAGGAAAATATTCTAGAAGTGTATTCTAATGACCTAGTCTATTTTTCACCTTGTCTTGGCACACCCATTGATAAGGATCCAGGAAAGGATGGCTGCTCCCCAGCCGAAAGAAACATCCAAGTGAGGAGCTCACAAAAGATGCTGGACAAAGGAGAAGAAAGAACTGCTGGTAAGACTGGAGGCTCAGTTCAAGGGCAAGAAAAACACCAATAAGCTTATTGCAGAGCAAATCACAAGCAAAACAGCTAAGCAAATCAGAGACAAAAGGAGATTGCTGCCCTGGAAACCATCAGAGGATGCTGATAACGATGAGACATCGCACCAGGAGAGCAGCTGCGGGTCTGAGGACAGAAGCTGGGATGAGCCATCAGTCCCAGGCAGCAGCCGTGGACAGTGGAGCTGGGAGGATCCATCCTCAGCAGAGCAGGAATTACGAGATCCCAGGGGTTTCCAGGCTGCCCAAGAGCTGTGAGCTCACGTGCAGGCACAGGGGCTCCATGGGCATATCTGAGGGTTGTCTGGGTTCCTAAAGATCTGTTTGGTCACACTCATTTGTAGGGGCTCCATGGTGACATTCCAGGGGTCTTTAATCTTCCTAAGGGTCATGAGGTGACAGTCACAGGGCTCCACAGTGACAACAGAGGTGCCAAGGAGCCAATTTGTCACAGGCAGTGGCAGGAGTGCAGTGGGGACATCCGTGTGCTCCTAAAGAACTGGGAGGTCACAGACACCCACAGGGGCTCCAGGGCGACATCCCAGGAGTGCCCAGGCTGCCAAAGGGCTGGAATGTCACAGACACTCACAGGGAGTCCCCAGGAGTGCCCAGGCTGCCAGAGGGCTGGGATGTCACAGACACTCACAGGGAGTCCCCAGGAGTGCCCAGGCTGCCAAAGGGCTGGAATGTCACAGACACTCACAGGGAGTCCCCAGGAGTGCCCAGGCTGCCAAAGGGCTGGAATGTCACAGACACTCAGAGGGAGTCCCCAGGAGTGCCCAGGCTGCCAAAGGGCTGGAATGTCACAGACACTCACTGGGGTTCCTGTCATGTGCCCCGTGGGAGCTTCAGGCCAAGTTTATTAGAGAAGCTCTTGTTGGGTCACGAGGGGCACAAAGGACCCCCAACACCCCAATTGCTTCCCTAAACCAGGACCCCAGGCTTTCTAAACTCCTTCTTTTAGAGGAGCCTGGGAATGCCTGGATCCAATCCCAGTGCCAGACTTTGTCAAGAATTTATTAATAAAGTATTGTAAGGCTGGAGTTGAACCTTTGTATAACTTTGTCCCTCAACATTAAGGATGGAAATCTAGAAGTATTTATATGCATAGAGATATGGTTGATTATGATCATGAGTAGGCAAAAAGATCTTAATCAGAACTACTTTCTCCACAGTTTAGGAGCTGTAACATCTATTTTAATATCATGCCCTAGGAAGCAATTTTGAAGCAACTATATCAAAGCAGAACTAAGTAGAGATGGGTGTCACTCCCCCAGACCAATGACCCTGGGCAAATCTCCTTAGCTCAGCCTCAAGCAGTGACCTTGAGGGGTGTCTCCACTCCAGGGAGGAATCTACACACACCCCTAAGAAGGGAAATGTCAGGAGATGCTGCCACTAATAATTGGGACAGGGCTTTTCTAGTCTGAAGTGCTGTCAGTCAGATGTGCCCAGGCTGTGCCAGCTCAGCAACTCTGCAGAAGTTCTCAGTGGTGCCACTTGGTTGTTCCCTGCTCTGGGGATTTTACCAGCTCTGCCACAGCTTCAGCTCCCTCTCAGGATGTTGAACTTTGGGATGGAGGAGTCGGGCTGGTTTCAGCATTATTCACCCCAAAGGCAGCATGACCCTCCCTCTTTCATTTCCCCCTGGGTCTTTGCAAACAGGTCCTTGCTGGAGCTGTTGGAGCCCATTGCAGGCAGAGCCTCCTGCTCCAGCAGCAGCTGCCTTTCCTGGGCCATGGCCAGGCCAGGTCCTGCTGCAGGAAAAGCCCCAGGCAGCCCCAGCACAGGGAAGGGCTCGGGGACAAGAGCAGAGTGCCATGGTGGGAGCTGTGCCAGGGAGAGCCTGAGGCACCAAAGGCACCTTGGCAGCAGCAGCTGCTTCCAGGGCATGGCCAGAAGCCTCCCTTGGCAAGCCAGCCGGGTGGGCACCAGTGCAGAGCTGCTGCCTCAGGGGGGATTTCTGGCTGGGCTCTGCCCCAGCCCACAGAGGGAGCTCAGCCCTGGCTCTGGCACAGCCCTTGTGCCTGGGCCCTGCAAAGCCCAGAGGTCACCTGTGCCACCCTGGTGCCCATCCCTGGCTCTGGCACGGTCACTTCTGTGCTCGCTGCTGCCTCCAACACTGCACCCCCTCATCTACAGCCTGAGGGACCAGGAGCCTGAGGACGCCCTGAGGAGATGAGCACTCTGTGCTTTCCAGAAACAATAAAGTGCCTGTTTGCTTCTGCAGAGCATTCAGAGTGGAACCCATTACAGACTGTTCAGACTGCTGTTTTCATTAAGAGATGCCATTAGTCTCAGTATTGCTACATCACTATCTACTGTGCTTGTGTTCAGCAGAGACAGTAGGGAGCCATGATCACTGTGCATTGAGGTAAAATAAAGTGTCCTGTCGCTATTCGCGATACGGTCGCGGAGAATAACGACAATGACTCCTCCAGCTAGCAGCAAAGAGAAGCCACTTTATTGTGAAGGCGAACCACTTTTATAGTGTGGATCGCTGAAGAAGAGAGGAACGGCCGTCCATTGGATAGTAGAAGAAAACAGAACGTTCTCATGGATCGTGAGAACTGTTTTTCCTTACTTTCTGAAAAACAGCAGGTGCTTAATCTTGTTATGAATTCCTTCCTGTTTTTCCCGAGGTTTATCACCTTGGGAAGATCCAGGGAGGAACAGGCAAACTGCAGCAGACCCGAGAGAAATTCTCCTTAGCATGAGAAAGGAGAAAAAGGCCTCAGGCCCTTGCAATTTTCAGCCTGTGGCTTCAATGAAGCCCACAAGTCCCCCTTTTAGTTTTAAAAGAAAAAAGGAGGTGTTTGCTGTCCTCCTTAGGATCCTTGTCGGAGGGGAGCGAACACATCCCTGGAGATCCGTGGACGCTTGAAGCATCCAGGGAAACCTTCGCACCTGATGCTTCCCATCAACTTACTTCTAATACAATAGGAAAGAAACCCGCCACCATTCGCCAGACCCGTGATTTCCAATATAAAATTTATCTGACAATGTCCAAAGACTGAAAACAGTTCCAAAGAAACAAAAGAGTTCATCCTCTGCTGGTAGAGGGACCATCTGGCTGGCGGTCGGCCTGTTGGTCAGCATCCAAAGGCTGTGCCTCGGCTGCATTCTGTCTCTGATGTCGCAGGTCAGGGCGGACACATCTCGCAGGCAGCCAGCGTACCCCGGTATCTGTTGAGACGCAAGCATACCCACGGCCCCAAACGATGAGTTCATGCGGGCCTTCCCACTTGTTCGTGGTCAAGTTCCGTATGAACACCTTCGCTCGGGGCAAGCGTATCTCATCTGCAGCCTGTAAAGAAGTAAAGTGATTCACAATAACAGGATTATTGGAATCTTGTGGCACAGTGAGGTGATTGATGGTATATAAAGCTTTTTCTAGTCGGCTGTGTGGTGTTTCACCAGCCATTCCCCTTTTTTGTTTTTCGAGAATCCTTTACTAATTCTCGAAGGGCTATTAATTTCTGTTTTGGCAAGGGCCACTGATTTTGCCATACAGGGGTATTAGACAACCACCGTAGGGGTATCATAGGATAGTTCTTGCCCTTCACTTCAGTGACCCTAATTAAAAATTTGCTTCCATGCGCACCCCCCAGGCTGCCAACACATCTCGTCCCCAGAGGTTGATAGGGGCTGCAGTGATGTATGGTCGGACCGTGGCTGTCTGCCCTTCCATATTTCTGATCAACACAGGCCTCTGACTCACAAAGGTCTGTGTTGTGCCCCCCAAGCCTGCAATGGCCCGACCCAGAGGGGCCACAGGCCATGTGGGAGGCCAGGCAGAAAGTGAGATCACTGTTACATCCGCCCCAGTGTCCAGCAAACCTCTGAGTTGAGTCTGAGACGGGTTGGCACCTGAGAGAGTCAGAGTACACATCATTTGTGGTCGCTGATCCGAGACATTCATTGTCCAGAAAACCTGTGGTGGTCCTGTGGATCCAAAGCAACCGTCTTTGCGATTTCGCTGATCAACCCTGAGAACAGACGAATAGAAAGGCACCAATTGGGCAATTTGAGTTCCCTTTGGGATAGTGACAGGAGGAGAAGGCGTAGAAACCATGGCATAGATTTGACCTGTGAAATCAGCATCAATGACCCCGGGGTGGACAAAAATTCCCTGGAGGGTGGCACTGGACCGCCCTATGAGCAGGGCACTCAGGCCTTTGCCCAAAGGTCCAGTGGCATCCAGAGGGATCTTGTGTACACCAGTCGAGTCTAAGATGACTGTGGCTGCGGTGTATACATCCACTCCGGCTGACCCCCGGGTGCTGGCTGAGTGCTGGCTGAGGAAGCCTGGGGTACCGTTTCTATCTGAGCGCTGTACCCCCAAGCGCTCCCCTGCCCGTTTCCCTGGCCAGGAGGAGGGTTTTTTGATCTGCATTGGTTTGCATAGTGTCCTGGCTTTTTGCACTTGGCACACAAAAAGGTAGGCATTTTAGCCTGTTGCTGTTTTTGCTTCTTGCCTTTAGGTTTTCCCTGTTTATAATATCCACCTCCTGACATCTTTTGATGCTGCCACATGGCAGCTGCCAGGGCAGAGATCTGATGATCTATAGTCCCCACTTTTGAACATGCCTGTATCATGTCAGTTAGTGAGGGCTCTCCTGGTAGAGACTGTATAATTTTTGCACAGTCAGCATTGGCATTATCTTTGGCTAGCTGTTTACACAACATCTGCCTGAGAGCATCATCTTCGACCTGTTTCTCTAGGGCTGCAGCCACCTTTTCTACAAATTGTAGGAATGGTTCGTTAGGACCCTGAGTAATCTTCACATATTTTGTTTTAGGAGCTGCAGCTTCTATTGTTTTTATAATTGCTGCGAACCCTATTTTTTGGCATTGCTCAAGAATGGGAGGGGGCCAAGATGCTTGGAGGTCAGGGTTAGAGAAACGAAACGTACCCATCAAAACCTCTCGGCCTATTGCATACCTAGGGTCATCCTGGGGCAGCCCCATATTGTCTGCAGCAGCCCTATCAGCCATTTGCGCCCAGGTGTCCTCAAACACTCTGAACTGCACTGGCTGAAATAGCACCTGTGCTATATGCCTTATATCATAAGGTGCTAACAGGTCTGTATTTAATACTCTAAGAATCTGCATGACCTGGGTGGAACCGAGTCCAAAGCGTGCTACCTTATCTTGTATATCTTGGACAACACGCCAAGCAATGCCGGTCGAGTTGACCTTGCGCCCCTTTGAAGACGGGAAAAGCCTGAGCCCCTTCCGTCCCCCGGGTGTCCCCATCACTGCTTTGCGACAGGTCATCCCCGGGGGCCGGGTAGGGCCCCGCGGAGTCCCCCTGGACGCTTCCCTCCATCTGGAAAACTCCTTTTCTTGGCATTCCCACCTTCTCTAAGAGGTCCCAATCCCCGTTTTGCAATGCCCGCAACCTGACAGCCTCCCAAATTACGCGGGGGTTTCTGCCGCGATTGCTGGCCGAAGGGACACCACGCCTCCGGCGGGGATGTGAAGGGACACCACGCCTCCGGCGGGGGTGCTGTGGTTCGTCGGCGTCTGTGGCGCTGGAGTGGGATGACGAAGGCAGCGACTCCTGCCCCACGGAGGATGTCGCGGCGGTCTCCGATCCCGTTGAGACAGGGCCGGCCGCGGAGGCAGGAGCGGCGACCTTGTTTGGGGCCCGCGCGGCAGGACACGCCCCTAGAGACGAGGAGGATCCCGGCGGCGTCCCGGGAGGGTTGGTGGGGGGACCCGAAGCTTCCGGGATCGTGGGCCGTGACGTCAAGCGTCGCGCAGGGGGTAGCGATAGCCCCGCCCCTGCGGCCGGCTGCCCCTGCCGTCTTTGGTCTGGGGGGGGGCCCGCCGGCAGCCCGGTACCCATTCTCGCTGCCGGGCCATTCGCGATGCGCCGCGGTTCATCGGGGATGGTGACATAGGGCACAAACGCCTCCCAGATGGCCGTCGCGATCGCGAACGTGACTTGCTCCACTACCTCCAGTGTAATAGCTGGCTCTTGCACCATCTCTGCCGTTACCGCCCTCCGGGGAAAGGGCGTCGCGCTATCTTGGGGTGCGCGCGGGAGGGGCTGTCCTGACTTCGGGGGGTTCTCGGAGCAGTCATCAGACTCGCCCTCGCTCCGTTCAAATCTCGCCTCATCCTCCACAAAACTCTGATGAATAGTCCCCCAGGTAGTAAGCAGCGGGCACACTGAAACATCTCCTTTATGGAGAGCTGCACACAACAGATTCCCCAGCTCTTTCCAAACGTCCATTGAAAAAACTTCTCCTTCCTCCTCTGAAAAACCGCGCTCCTTTGCCCAAGCTAGCAAGGCAATCAAATCTTTATCTGGGATTTGGATGTCTAAGTCCTCTAGAATATCCCTCCATAATGAGATAATAATTTCCTCTTGTTTGGATAGATTGTTCCCCATTTTAGAATTTTTCGCCTAGCCGCTAGTTTGGAGGAGGGAGGGGGGGGAAACACAGTACCTTCTCTCCGCGGAAAGAGGAGCGGTCGCTAGGGCGCTCGCGGTCCGGGGTGGCTCCGCTCCGCGGGGCTGCGGGGCTCCGCGGTCCCAGTTCGCGCTGTCCTGGCGAAAGACGGTCTCGGCTCCCGTGAAGGACGATCTCGGTGGAACCTCCAATTGTCGCTATTCGCGATACGGCCGCGGAGAATAACGACAATGACTCCTCCAGCTAGCAGCAAAGAGAAGCCACTTTATTGTGAAGGCGAACCACTTTTATAGTGTGGATCGCTGAAGAAGAGAGGAACGACCGTCCATTGGATAGTAGAAGAAAACAGAACGTTCTCACGGATCGTGAGAACTGTTTTTCCTTACTTTCTGAAAACAGCAGGTGCTTAATCTTGTTATGAATTCCTTCCTGTTTTTCCCGAGGTTTATCACCTTGGGAAGATCCAGGGAGGAACAGGCAAACTGCAGCAGACCCGAGAGAAATTCTCCTTAGCATGAGAAAAGAGAAAAAGGCCTCAGGCCCTTGCAATTTTCAGCCTGTGGCTTCAATGAAGCCCACACAAAGGTCTGGGTGCCTCTGGCCCTGCCAGCCCTGCCCAGCCCTTGGCCATCTCTCCTGCAGCCTGTGCCCCTGTGGGTGCTGCTCCTCTGCCCTGGCCGGATGCACACGCCCATCTCGCTGTGCCCCCAGCATTTCTCAGCCCAGCATTGCTGTGCCCTCCCTGGGCTCCCTGCACCCAGCGCTGCTGGCTCCTGGCACACAGAGCCATGGTATGGCCCAGCCTCAGCTGGGACACCTGGGCCACCAACATTCTGCCATGGCAGGGACTTTGCTTTTTCCTCAGCTCCAGGCTGAACCTTCCAGGCTGCACCTTGGGGAGGTTTCCTTCTCTTCAAACTGCCAAGGAAAGCTCTGTGTTCTGCTGTTCACAAACAGAGAAAGGCTGGTGGGAGATGTGGTGATCAGAGGCTATTTGGGGTACAGTTATCATGAAATAATTAAGTTTTTAAACATCCTGTGAAAGAAGGAGGGACATCAACTGTGGGAGTCCAGGGTTTTTCCCTGGCTCATTTGGAGATGCAAAAAAACCCCTGGCAGACCCCTCAGAGACCCCCGAGTGCTGCCCAGGAGCTGCAGGGGCTGGATTTGGCTTTTTGGGAGAATCTGCCCACGTTGAGGGAAGAGACACAGAAAATAACGATGAGTAGAGTGTAAATTAGAATGTTAGAATGTAGTATAAGTAGGTTTTTAGATTGTTTATATT
This sequence comes from Erithacus rubecula, assembly GCF_903797595.1. Classification (NCBI taxonomy): domain Eukaryota; kingdom Metazoa; phylum Chordata; class Aves; order Passeriformes; family Muscicapidae; genus Erithacus; species Erithacus rubecula. Next base: position 15,194 of record NW_027636386.1, read on the forward strand.
AAAGGCCATGTGGCCAAGATGGAGGATTCTGGGTGTGGTGGGCTTCTTCCTCCTTCTTCTTCATGTCATCCATGCTGAAGTTGCACCCTGTGAACCACAGTCTGGATGGGGAAAGAACTGGACATTGTAAAGAGGTTACATGGCATTGGGGAGAATTTGTAAATATTGTACACATAGTTTAGAGTATAAAGACTTGGCACAGCCCTCCCAGGAAACCTGCAATGGTCGACCTGCAGAGCGGACCCATGCTGGGCTGGCAGAAACATTTTTAAGAGAAGATAAATAAACAGCCCTGAAAAAACACAAGATCATCTCAAGCTGCTTTCTTGCCAGTGCCTCCGAGAGAACCAGATTTTTTACCACCCTCATGCCCTCTCTGGGGAGGTCTCAAGCCTGAAGAGACCCTCAGAGATGGGACAATCAACAAATTTCTAACACTGGAGTTACAGAGAGCAGACTTCAACCTATTCAGGATGCAGATTTGTGTTGTACAAATCCGGTACTGATTGTTTTTGAGGGAAACACTCCTTAAAACAAACGATTCCAAAAAGGATGGATATTTTTAAAGAAAGAAATCTTGAAGAAGCAGGAGCAGCCTGTAGCAGTGTCCCAGAAGATGAGCCAGTGAGGAAAACAACTGGCCTGGTTGGACATGGAGCTTTTTTCAGGAACTCAGGAAAAAGAGGATGCATTAACTTTAGACAAAGGCGCAAGCAACTCAGGAAGTGTTTAAGGATGTTGTCAGGTCATGAAGAAAGAAAAGGAGGTGAAAGCTCAATCAACTTAAGATGGCAGTTCTGTGTAGGAAAACAAAAAATATTTTATCCATATATTAATGGCAAAAAGAGGGAAAAGGAGAACCTTGATTTCTTACTGGGGGTGGGGGGACAGGACGGGATATGTTTACCAAAGAGAAAAGGCTGAGGTACTTAGCCCTTTCCTGGCCTCAGTTTTCAACAATAACACAGGTTGTCCTCAGGACAAGTGTTCTCCTGAGCTGGTAGATGGGGACAGGGAGCAGAACAGACCCTTGTAATCCAGGGAGAAATAACAGGGGACCTGCTAAACCACTCAGATGCTTACAGGTGTCTCTACAATCAGATGGGATCCATTCTAGGGGGATATGGGAGCTGCTGGATGAGCTCCCCAAGTTGCTCTCCATCATTTATCATCAGTCCTGGCTCACCAGGGAGGTCCCAGAGGACTGGAGGTGCCAATGTGAGCCCATCCCCAAGAAGGGCTGGAAGGAGAATCTAGAGAACTCCAGGCCTGTCAGTCTGACCTCAGTGCCCAGCCAGGTGATGGAACAGATCACCTTGAGAGTCATCACAGGGCACCTGCAGGATGAATGAGGGATCAGAACCAGCCAGCGTGGATTTCTGTATCTGCATTGATGATCTGAATGAGGGCATTGAGTGCGCCATCAGCATATTTGCAGATGACACCAAACTGGGTGTGAGTGTTCTGGAGGTTAGGAAGCTCTCCAGAGGGATCTGGACAGGCTGCATCCAGGGATTAAGTCCATCAATTTGAGGTTTAACAAGTGCTGGGTCCTGTACTTTGGCCACAACAACCCCTGAAGCGCTTCAGGCTGGGGACAGAGTAGCTATACAGTGACCAGGCAGAAAGGGACCTGGGCCCACTGATGGACAGCAGACTGGACATGAGCCAGCAGTGTGCCCAGGTGGCCAAGTAGGCCAATGGCTCCTGGCCTGGGTCAGTAATGGTGTGGTCAGCAGGACCAGGGCAGTGATTCTTCCCCTATGCTGAGCACTGGCTGTGCATCACCTAAAGTGCTGTGTCCAGTTCTGGGCCCCCCCCAATTTGGGAAGGACAAGGAGGGGCTGGAGTGTGTCCAGACAAGGGAAACAAGGCTGGTGAGGGGTGGGGAACACAAGTCCTGTGGGGAGTGGCTGAAGAAGCTGGAGTTGTTTATCCTGGAGAAAAGAGGACTCAGAGGTTACCTTATCACTCTCTTTTACTTCCTGAACCATGGTTTTAGTCAGGTGGAGGTTTGTCTCTTTCACCAGGCAGCAACTGACAGAATGAGAAGACACAGTGTTTAGCTTCAGCATAGGAAATACAGGTTGGATATTAGGAAAAATGTTTTTTACAGGAAATGCAGTAAAATTCTGGAATGATCTCTCCAGGGGCTGGTGGAGACACCATCCCTTTATGTTTAAAAAAAGACTAGGTATGGCAATTGGTGCCATATGGAGGTGTTAGGCAGAGGTTGGACTTGATCTTGAAGTTCTCTTGCAACCTAGTGATTCTGTGATCTGTGAATTCACAGTCTTTCAACTTTTCAACAAGTCTTTCAGTCTTTTCAACAAGAAGTCTCTGTCCCTGTCCTTTCCCTGGGTCTGTGTTGCAGATGGAAGCTGCTGGTGCCATTCTCACCTTTAATCCCTAATTTGAATGGAGACAGATGCTCTTGGGTATGTCAAGCAGGTGTTGCTCAATGTTTATGTGGAATTTCTGTATCCTCATGGTACCAAGGAGACCATTGTGGCACAGCGGAAACTCAGGGAACAAAGCCATTGTGACACTGGGGCAGGATGGTACCATTGTGATATTGCAGATCCAAGGACACCGTGGTGACTCCATGGAAACTCATGGAATCATGGGCACTGTGAATCAACAGGGCCTCGTGGAACCAAGAAGTGAATTGTGAGTGTATCAAACCTCATGGAACCAAAGAGCCATTGTGGAACTTCAGAGCCTTGTGGACCAAGGGGACCACAGTGACATTGTGGGGTCCGTGGAACCAAGTGGCCATGGTGACACTGGAGCCTCATTGACCAATGGTGCATTGTGACACTGCAGGGCAGCATGGAATCATGGAGACCACTGTGACATTACATAGTGTCATGGCAACAAGGGGCCATTGTGACACTGTAGGGCTTCATGGGACCAAGGAACAGTTCTGGTATCATGGAAATTGTGGCAACTGTGTCACCATGGAACCAAGGATATCATTGTGACAGTTCACAGTACCATGGAACTAATGATTCATATAACAGTGTGGGACAAATGGAACCAAGGGACCATTGTGACACTGTGGGACCTCATGGATCCAAGGAGAGCATTGTGACACTGAACCTAATGGAATTGTTGCAAATGATACAACTTATAGGTTCAGGACAAGGTGTCTCCTCACAGCCCTTGGTGGCACAGACCCTGCTGTACTTCAGGGCACCAAGACTTGGCTTCTCCTGGGCACTGCCAGCCCTGCCAGGGCCCTTGGCCATTTCCAGCACAGCTTGTTGTGTGCTGTCCCACAGCTGCTGCTGTGTCCCTGCAGGCTGCACACTCCCATCTCACTGCCCCTGGATCTGCCCTGCCCTGCTCTGACCTCTGCCACCCTCACCTCTGTGCCTTGGGACACACACACATGCATCCTCACGTGTGAGCTCATCCTTCTCCTCCTGGATGCTTCTCCTGCCACAGCACTGCCCTGGGAGGGGTCATTGTTCACAGGAGCTGCTGTGTTTGTACTGGTGCATTTTATAGCTCTGCTTCTGCCTGTCTCTCAATTCTGTCTTCAAAGAGATCTCCAAGGAAAAGATTAATTGAATTGCTGAATAAGGGAGGTGGGAAGAGCTCCCTGAGCCCCCTTGGCCTGGGTGTGGCTGGGATGGAGTTCCCTTTGCCCAGAGTAGCCCTTGTCCTGCTGTGCTTGGCTGTTGGAGCTGGAGTGGGTTTGGCCCCAGCCCAAGGCTTTGGCTGCTCCTGAGCAGGGCTGGCCCCACATGAGACATCTCTGCAACCCCTAAACCAATGGCCTGGGGAGGGGGGGGCAAGTGTTCTTGGGGACACAGGGATGGGAAAGCTGGGATAGACTGACCCAAGGGATCTTCAATTCCACGGGATGTTCTGATCAGCAGGGACATGAGGGGGATAAGAGGGCCTCTGGATTTTCTGTATTAATACACTTGTCTTCTAAAGCAACTATGACATGTGTTGAATTCTTGTGCTGAATTCTTGTCTCTCCATGGTTTTCCTTGCTTCTGCATTTGGCCCTTGCTTTGTAGTCCCCCTGACATTAATCTCTCTTTATAGTGACCTACAACTGTTCACCTTATTTTCTCCTGTTTTCTGTGTAAGGAGGGACCGTGACAGAGACACTCTGTTGTCACTGGATGCCCAGAGGGTTTTAACCACAGCCACCTTCCCCAACTTTGCTCCTATGGACGCTCCCAGAAATGTCAGGGTTCTGTCAGGTGCCCACCCCTGAGCTGGGCTTATGCCCTGCTCACAGCCCCAGGGGTGTCCAGGGACACGAGTCCTTCCCTGGCACACATATAGACAGTTCATTGCAGCACAGGCAGGGGCTCCCTGGGCTCTGCTGCCACTGCCAGAGCCTGGCAGGGACCTCAGCCCTGTGGTGTCACCTTGCCCTGCCCCTGCCTGAGGTGCCCCACTGCCAGAGGGATGGACACGGGGAGCTCTGGGCACAGGAGTTCATCTCAGCCCTGCATCCAGGGTATCACAGGAGACATTAACCTCCGGAAACTCCAGCACCAGCTGAAGGTGTTTGTGCTCACTGGGTTTATGTCCCCTCACACACACACAGAGGATGTTCAGGACTGTGGAATGTCCCTGCACTGCAAACACAGACTCCTGACCCAGTCACTTGATCTCCCTTCACAGAGGGAAGAACAAACTCTGTGCCCTGGGGTGAGAGGCACTACTGGAAGCAGCTCTGGCTTTGCAGGGACACTGCTGGGACAGCCCCACCCTGAACACTGCCACACTTTGGCTGTCACCGCTGTTCTCCTCTCCAGGACACTGTTGAGAACATCCTTGAGAGCAAACTGGGAAGGAGGTTGAAGTTTTCAGGTCCTGCACTGGGGAAATGCTGTTGCATGATGGAAATTCTGTTGCAGAGCCCAGCTCTGTCCCAGCAGTGCCCACAGCCTGTCCCTGCCTGCAGTCCCTGGACAGTCACACAGCAGGATTGAAACTGAGCTAAAAGAGCCCTGAGGCCTTAAACCAACACAGGGGCTCTGAAGGGGAGTGTGGAACTGAATGAAGGGGAGGTTATGGAGCAGAAGCCCGGGGGGTGTCTGGCAGTGGGGAGCACTGGGGTTCCCTTTTCACCCCAGCTCTGCACAGAGGCACCAACCCTGCAGAGAAGCCAAGGAGGAAAGATGACAGACAAACACAGCAACACCAAGTCTTTATTTTGTGTAAGCACATATGTAGTACAACTCCAGGATTATATAGTCTATGGTTCACACTAGGAATGCAAATACTGAATTAAAAATGGTAAAGATAAAGATTCTCTTGTGAAAAAATTCTAAAATATGTCATACCTGTGACAGAAAAAAAGCAATAAACCCACAGGACACAGAGTTGGCATTAATGAGTAATATTATAATAGTGATACAGGAGAATGAGAGTTTATTTTTTCTGAGAAGCATTCATGATGATTTTCCTCAAGCCATCCTTGAGCTTCTGGTTCCTCAGGCTGTAGATGAGGGGGTTCAGGGCTGGAGGCACCACCGAGTACAGAACTGACAGTGCCAGATCTAGAGTTGGGGAGGAGATGGAGGGGGGCTTAAGGTAGGAAAATGTGCCAGTGCTGAGGAACAGGGAGACCACAGCCAGGTGAGGGAGGCAGGTAGAAAAGGCTTTGTGCCGTCCCTGCTCAGAGGGGATCCTCAGCACAGCCCTGAAGATTTGCATGTAGGAGAAAACAATGAACATAAAACAACCAAATGATAAACAGGCACTAACAGCAAGAAGCCCAAGTTCCCTGAAGTGGGAATGTGTGCAGGAGAGCTTGAGGATCTGTGGGATTTCACAGAAGAACTGGTCCAGGGCATTGCCATGGCACAGGGGCAGGGAAAATGTATTGACTGTGTGCAGCAGAGCATTGAGAAATGCACTGGCCCAGGCAGCTGCTGCCATGTGGCACAAGCTCTGCTGCCCAGGAGGGTCCCATAGTGCAGGGGTTTGCAGATGGACACGTAGTGGTCATAGCACATAATGGTCAGGAGGGAAAGCTCTGATGAAATGAAGAACATAAACAGAACTACCTGAGCAGCACATCCTGCATAGGAGATGTTCCTGGTGTCCCAGAGGGAATTGTGCATGGCTTTGGGCACAGTGGTGCAGATGCAGCGCAGGTCAGTGAGGGCCAGGTTGAGCAGGAAGAAGAACATGAGGGCTTCAATTTTATAACCAGTGGATCTTCTGGGATGAGAGATACGGGTCCTCATTTTTTCCACGTACAATTATTTTTTCTCTATTTCTGCGGACATTTTCTTCAACGTCTTCATTCTGGGCATTCATTTTTCCTGTGACCATATTTCTTACAGATCACACACTGGTCTCTGCCCAGCTGGGATGGGCTAGGTGGTCCCTGTCCACATCTTCCTCTCTCTCTCTCACTTAGAACAGCTACCAACCCCCTCTTTCCTTCTTCCTGGTTACTAAAGACTCTCCTCGCCTCATCCATCAGAGTCTCTAAGTTCCTCCCTTCCTTTTTTATTCCCTTCCCCCATATCTTTTGAAGTTTATGGCTTATGTCACTTGTAGATTGCCCCAAGAATAAATTGACTAGCTGCTGTATCCCTCCTTCAGACCCAGGGTCCAGTGGTATGTGGGGACGCATTGCATCCCTTGATCGATTGAAGAATTCCAATGGTGACTCAGAGGGCCTCAACTTGATTGTATATAAAGCTGACCAATTTATAGTTTTGGGAATGGCCCTTTCCATCCTCTCTGCAAACTGCTCCTGATAGCTTTCCAACTCTCTTAATTAATTTGATGTGTTTGGGTCCCACTGTGTATTTTGGAATGGGAAATAATCTTTCACATCCAATTGTTGGGTTTTGTATTAATCTTCTGCTAGATCCCCTGCTGTTTTCATAATTGATTGTTTTTCTGTCTCCGTCACTGCATCCAATAACAATCGCATATCATGCCAATCTGGATTGTGTTGTTTTATTATATATTGCAGACTTAGCAGTGTTAACTGGATTGCTGTGGTAATTTTTAGCAACCTTTTCCCATGCCTCCAAGCCAATTGTGGAGAAGGGAACTTTAACCAATACCATTTCTCCCTCTGGTCTCACTGCCTCCTTTACAGGTGCCTGTAATATCTGTGTCTGTTGTCTAGTCTGGTGCATGATCAGAGGGAGATCTGCATCCTCTGAGTCTGCATCCTCATCCTCATCCCTTTCCTGTCTTACATGGGGAGGCTTGAGCAAATTTTCCACCAGACCTTGTTCCTGGGCTACAATCTGGTAAACTGTAACTGATTTTGTACATCTTTGCCCTATGCTGCACACTGAACAACACCACTTAAACTTTTCTCTCATATTCTCCTTCTCCTAGGGCCAATACCAGAGGGTCAGATGGAGCCTTGTTCCCACAGTCCCTCTGCCATTCAGGGTCATCTCAAAGGGAGAAAAGCGTATCAGCATATGATACCTCTCCCACTTCTCTCCTAAGAAATAGCATGAGCTGTAAAAGTGTGTTACAATCCAAAGCTCCCTGCGAGGTCACACAGTAAACACTGAGGAAGACCCAGAGCCTTCATTGGAAACAAGACCCCGAAAGGAGGAGAGACCCCGACCACTGGTGACGCATGGCAACACAACACAGTGACATGGATTTTGGGAATAGAAACGAGGAGGAGCTTTCCAGAAGCTTCTGTATTAATATGTATTAGTAAACAGTATGTAAGTGAGATTTTTAGCTTAATTGGCTTGGTATGGTGTGAGAGGAAGGGCCCTGCCCATACCTCCAGTCAGTTTTGCTTCTGCTTTATTCAAACTAAACCTCAATTATACTAAATTACTCACTGCCAGATTTTGTATTTACCAAAATATATGTAACTAATATACTTTGATTGTATTCATTTATGTACAATTGCTGTTATTATTAATAAATTGTTGCTAAACTTAACCTTGTTGTTTTGAATAATTGGACAAAATCGAGCATATCTATTTATAACATCTTCTGAGTCTCTGAGAGATTTTTGGGCAGTCACGGCCTCCAATTCTCACCTTCAAGGAGCCTGTGTTGGGGATGGACCTCACTGGGACCCATTAATGCTTTGAGACACTTTGGGTTTTTCTTCTGACTGGGGCTCCTGGAAAGGTTTGTGCAATCTCTTCTCAGACCCTGAGGTTCAAGGACTCAGCACCAAATGCACCACGGGGCTCACTGGGATCAAGTCAGTCCTGACAAACCATGGCTCTGCCTTTCTTTCCCTCTGGTCCAGTGCAGTTGATTGGGAAAGATTTTCCTAGAGTTATGAAGAAATATTTCAAAGAGCTTCTTAGAAATAAGTGTTCCTATTTTAGAGAGTATCTTTTCTTACTGTTTCTCTTCAGAGCAGAGTTGTTTGCAGCGTTCTGTGATTGGTATTGATCCAGGGTCTCTCTTCAGGAGATCTGGCCTGCTCAGAGAAGCTCTACCTTTAGGTCTGATCCAATGTGGACAACCTTGCTCCACATTGCCCAACCCCATCCTGTCTGTCCTCAATCACCTGGGATCTGCTTTGCTTGTAGATCTGGCAGCATTCAGGGAAACAGGGGTTTTCTTCCTTTTCTCTTCTTGAAGCAATCTAAAACTCCTGAGTTTCCCCATTACAAACAGACACCCTTCTTAAGTGTGTGCCAAGGAGGTTTCTCTTTCCAAGGCAGACCCATGCAAGATCTGTTTTAGGCCTTTGGACTCCTTGGTTCCACAAGGCCCTGTTGTGTCACCATGGACTCTGGGTTCTGTGAGGCTCTGCAGTGTCACAATGGATGTTTGGTTCCATTGAGCCCCACAGTATCACAGTGCTCTTCTTTTTCCTGTGGCAACCAGCAGCAAACCCCACTGGCAGAGTCCCATGCCTGGGAAGAAGGAGGATGGGGGACATTTGGAGTGATGGTTTTTGTCTTCCTACGTCACAGTGCTGTGGGGTGGGGCCCTGCTGTCCTGGAGATGGCTGAACAGCGGCCTGCCCATGGAAGGGGGAAGAGACAACAACCTCTGTGCATGGAACTACAACAGCAGAGAGGTCAGGCCAAAGGCTGGCTTTAAAAGTCTGTTAGCAGCAGAGGAAACATCAATGTGAGAGGAAAGATGTGTGCTAATGTCCTTACAAATCACTTCATGGGTGAAGAGATGGCTCTTAGGGTCTTTGAAATGGGTTGTAAAGTTTCTACTAGCTTTGGGCAGCAGGTTTGTTACTGGGCCCACACAGCTTGGCTCCTGAACCAGACAAGAGTCTGCACAAGGATGCACTTCTGACCTTCGGGGGGAAATGCCAGATTCAAGGGGGAATATGGGGTACACGGGTTGGGAAGGCTGTATCTTCCGAGTACCTTGGCCAACGGAGAAGGGAAGAGGGCAAAGTGTGGCCGGGAGTTAAGGATAAAAGGAGGCTGAACTCTCTGAAGCCTCAAGAGAGAAAAATCTGTGGGTGTGTGCCCTGTAAAGATGCCACCTCCTAGGACAGTGGCTGCCTTTGGTGCAGCAAATGTTTCCTCTCAACAGACATCAGGAAACTGGGATGGTGAGTTTTGTTTCCCATGGAAAAGAGCCAACATTGATATCCAGGGGCCTCTCACTGGGACTGGGCTTCCACCTGCTAAAATTTCATAGGGTGCAGGATTTCTCCCAGACCAAAGCTGCCAACTCCTAGGACCATGGCTGCATTTGGTGTGCCAAAAGCCTCCTCTGAACTGACATCAGGAAACTGGGATGGTTAGATTTGTTTCACATGGAAAAGAGCCAACAGGGTCTGTTAACTGGGACTGGGCTACTGCCCTCTCAAAGTCCATATGGTGCAGGATTTCTCCCAGACCAAAGCTGCCATATCCTCGGACCATGGCTGCCATTGGACTGTCAAATGCCTTCTCCTAAGTGACATCTGGAAACTGGCATGGTGAGATTAATGTCCTGTGGAAAATAGCTACCATTCCAATTCAGGGCCCTTAGCCAGGAGTGGATTTCTGCCAGACCAGAGTTGCCACCACCGAGAAGCCCGGCTGCCTTTGTTGCACCAAACGCCTCCTCCTAACTGACATCTGGAAATGGGGATGTTGATTTTGTATAGGGCACAACCTCCATCCCCTATAGGGCACAGACCCATGTGTTAGGAAGGATGAGGAGTTGACAGGAAGGTCTCACAGATGTGTGTGTATAACAAAGATTTTTGAATGTAGAATCTGAAGAAGGAAGAGAGATGAGGGCAAGTTGTGATTTAGAAGAAAAGAATTGCTGAGCCAGTCTTACCGGGTAACTAAGAAGGCAAAGGGCAGTGAGTTGGAAGGGGCTTTTATGACTCTGAGCAAAGGATAAATTCACCTCAAACAAAAGATGTTTTTGCCAAGGAAAAGAATTTTCACAGGCAAACAAAAATACCATGTTGCAAGTAGAGAAAAGATCTCAGGATTTTCCACCGCAAGAAAACTGAAAAACAACTCCTAGCTTAAACTGAAACACACTAACCATTTGTGATTGGAAAATAGTAACAAGAATATTGTAATGTCAGTAGGTATGATAGGCTACAGGTGGTAGTGAAGGCATTGATTGGTTGTCATGTTTTAGGATGCTCTGTAATGAAAATTATTGAATGCATTGTAACCAGAACTAGAGGAAGCTTTCAGAGGAACCCACAGATGTGGCTGTCAGGCTGTGGGCTGGGCTCTTGTCACCCACGGCCTGTGAATTGCTGCATCACATGGATACAATAAACAGCATTTTAAATGATAAATAAATTACTGAATCATTTGGATATAATAAGCAGAATTTTAAAGAGCCCACCTGGAGTTCTGCATCCCTCATTTCAGGCTCTTACAATCAGAGAGTCTCACATGCAGCAGCTTGATGGAGAATTTTGTTAAATGAATTTCTTTTCATTTATTGCCAATTCATGCCAGTTTTATTTCTTTTGGATAATACAATCTCTGATTACTAAAAATAAGCGCTGGTTCTGAAAGCAAACAAAATGAGAACACTGTGTCAAAATCTAGAGGCTCAGTTCTAAAAACTCAGCAAGAAAAAAAATGGCTTGAAGTGGTTACTATTGATATTTGCATTTGTTTATGAAGACAGGAAAATGCCAAAGTATTTTTTTACACTGCTCTACGTAGGGATTTTTCAGGTATTATATCTTTGTAAATGATTTACTGAGTCCTACACAGAAATTGCAGGAAACAGAGTTCTATCTGCTCTTAAGATTCGATTGCAGGAATTGATAGGAAGTTGAAAGAAAGCTGTGAGTCAGCTGTGAAAAGTGGTGTGGAAGCAAAGGTCTTTTACATCAGCAATCCCATAACACCAAGGGCTCTGCACTGTTTTAGTTAGACTGTGCAGATGTCAGAATATATGATTCTAACACAATTTAGCATGGCCAAAACTGAGGTGAGTCACACTGACATCCAGTCTGGTTCACTCACACTCCAATTTTAAGTTCTGTCATGGCTGTCAAAACCTTACCATTGCATTAAAGGATGCAGGTTCTTCTGCTGCATGCATTAAGGAGATGAAGAAAACAGAAACTTAAATTTGAGCAATTGCTCTGTTGTCACTAAGAACAAAATTGATAAAAGTAATATAAACCTCTTAAATGTATGCTAGAGAAAATTCTTCCTGATCAGACACACTTAGTGAACATGTCTGTGTCCTGGTCAGTGTAAATACAGCCAATCATCCATTTGGGCATGTCCTTAAAAACTGCACATGGACTGCACAGTCCTGTTAGGATACCTGCATTTGTACTGCAGTGTGAAATACAAGACCGGGTGCTGGGCAGGGGGAAACTTGTTGCTTCCTCTGAGTGCAGTAAGGAGAGTTTTAGGGAAAATGCCATCAGCAGAAAGATGAAAGATAATTCTTTAGAATTTGATAATTATCTTTTTTTGAAAGATAATTCTTTTGTTTCCTGCAATTACAGTGCCTTTTGATCTTTTGGGAAACAGAAGATGCCGATCTTACTTTCATCAAGATTAAGTTTTCAGAGTGGTCCACACAGTTCATGGTATTCACAGCAGTGTCTGGTCAGTCACATGCTGCTGAAGCTCTTCTGAAGATCAGTTTTAATAAATAATTAGTATTTCAAAGACCACTGGTGTGCAATGACTAGAGTAAAATGACTGGAATGTGAGAGCAGTGAATTAACTTGCAGTGCTGCTGTGTTCTGCACAGCCTGGCAGCTAAAGCAGCAGTCCCTTTATTTGACATGCTCTGCCCTTCTGACCTGTCTCATAGCAGCAAAGCACAGATTTTACTGCTGCCTGTCTGTCATTAAAGTGTGTCTGAAGGTGTTTTGCAGTTAGGGAGTGCATTAAAAATGCCACTTCAGTCAGTGCTGAGCTTCAGTGACAAAAATGCCTACAAGCTGCTGTTGCTTTGCATGTGCAGAACCAAAGTCCTGCCAAAACACAGCAGTGGTGATTTGCTGATGCTGTGTCTGGCTCTGTTGCTGTGAAAGGTTATGGATCAGTGAAAAAACAGCAACAAGACACTCTCTTGCTTGGTGCAGAAAAGAGCAAGAAAGAGCAATTTATTGAAAGAAACCATTGCCTTAAATAAGGCAGTTCATGGAAAAAAATTCAAACAGATCATTGGTCAGAGAAGGAGACACCACTCCTCCCTGACGTTCTCATGGACATTGCAGGTGTTTATCTCTGTTATGATTCTTTCTTTTGTGTTTAAAGTTAAGAAGGAGTCTCTGGCCTGGGAAAAATCCTGGTTAGAGGCTTAGATAATTTCATGGCCTGAGAAAAATACTTAGAACTTGAGAAAAAGGCCTAGCTAAAATGTGCCTAGGCCTCTAGCAGTGTCCACAACCGGGACTGGCACCGGCTGTGGGGATTGGTTGTGGCTTTAGATCTTCCCAGAGCAGAGCAGCTGCTGGCTGCTGTAAAGTTGTTTCTTGTGAAGGCACGTCAGGCTCCAAAGGCAAAGAGCCCAAGGCTCTCCAGTCCCTGTTCAATCTCTCTGCCATAAAGTCCCGATGGAAGCAGGAGCAGCTCTCTGCTGCAAGAGTTTGAAGCTGCAGCTGGTGCAGAGTCTCCAGAGGCAGATGCTCCCTGGCCTTTCTTCTTCTGTTCTTTTCTTCTTCATCTTCCTCTTCTTCTTC
>NW_027636385.1:0-28530 GCF_903797595.1 Erithacus rubecula
AGGGTGCGGGAGGTTGGTGCTGAGCGGGCTCCGGGCCCCCGAGGCTGAAAGGGGCGCTGACTGCTCCAGCTGCCCTTGGGCAGCGCCACCATCAAACCCAACGCGCTCAGCCCTTGTTTTCCTCCCCAAACCAGGATTTCCGAAACCTTGGCTGCATTGAGGAGGAGGCCATGAGGACGAGGTCGATGTCCCAGGAGCCGCAGGCAGGTGAGGAGGAAGTCAGTGCCCCTTTCCCCCTGTGTCCTGCTCCATCTCCCAGCCCAGCACGGCCCCGGCTGCAGCACAGCCCTGGGGGGATCTCCTTGCCCTTGCCTCTGGCACGGAGGCAAATCCCATCCTGTCCTTGTCCTTCCTCCCCCAGACAAGGAGCTGAGCACGGACAGCAGGAGGACAAATCCCCGCGGCACAGCCTCGGGCAAGAGGCCGTTTGCAGCGGCTCCACGGCGCAGGAATGCAACGGGGAGGAAAAGCCCCGCAGATCCCGCAGCAGGAGGGGCTGCAAACGCACAGCCCGGGGATCCCAGCAGGAAAGAGCCAGCCCGGGCCGGGGAGGCGGCCGGAGCTCGGAGCTGGGGCTGCGTGAGCAGCTTCACCATGGGGAGAAGCCCCACAAGTGTTCAGAATGTGGGAAGGGCTTCAGGTGGAGATCAGAGATGATCAGACACCAGAGAATCCACACAGGGGAACGGCCCTACGAGTGTGGGGAGTGTGGGAAGAGATTCAGCCAGAACTCAGACCTGACTGTGCACAAGAGGGTCCACACTGGGGAGAGGCCCTATGAGTGTGATAAATGCAGGAAAAGGTTTCAAACCCGCTCCAGTCTCTTCCAGCACTATCGCATTCACACAGGGGAGAGGCCCTTCTGCTGCCCCGACTGTGGGAAGAGCTTCAATCAAAACTCCAACCTACTCACCCACCGACTCATGCACACAGGGGAGAGACCCTACGAGTGTAATAAATGCAGGAAGAGGTTTCAGAGCAGGTCCAGCCTTCTGAAGCACTATCGCACTCACTGGGATGAGAGGCCCTTCTCCTGCCATGTCTGCGGGAAGGGATTCAAGAAAAACTCCAACCTCGTCAGCCACCGGCGCATCCACACAGGAGAGAGACCCTATGAGTGTCCTGAGTGTGGGAAGAGCTTCTCAAAGAGGTCCAACTTGACCCAACACCAACGGAGACTTCACTGAGAGAAGCCCTGTGAGTGCACTGAGTGCGGAAAAAGCTTCGTGCTGGCTCCCTGTGACCTGGATTTTCTTTGCGTTTCTCTTTGTCCTTCCCAGACACCCAGTTCCGGGGTAAAAATGAAGACATTGAACTAAGACATGCCTGCAGACACAGGGGGATCTTCCTAGAGGATGTGGGAGGACCCTGTGTTCCAGGTCACTTCAGGTTTCCTTGGGGGTTGCTCAGGGCTTTGGGCACCCCAGGCCCAGCGGCTCTGGCTGCACTGGGAGATGCTGACGGAGGTTCTGGGGCAGCTGATCAAGGACCCCCTGCCCTGACACCCTCCCCGTTTCCCCCTGACCCGGCTCCCGCTGTCCCCTGTCCAGGATCCTCCTCTCCCCACTGTCACTTGCCCTTGCCCCAGCCCATTCCATTCTCACACCACTCCTGCCCTTGTCCCAGTTCAGATCCCATTCCCGGTATCATTCCCTGTCCTGTATTCTCTGCCTGGTTACCATTCACATATTCCCAGTCCCATATTCCCTGTCCTGTTCCCCTTCTAGTATTCCTGATCCCAGTCCCATTCCCATATTTCCATTTCTATATTTCAAGTCCCCTTCCCATATTCCCATTCCCAATCCTGTTTCCCTATCTCCATGTCTGTTCCCTGTCCTATATTCTAAATCTCCATCCCATATTTTCTTCCCAATTTCTCTTTTGATATTTCCTGTTCTGTTCCCATATTCCCATTCCCTGTTCATGTTTTCATTCACATTCCAATGTCCCTTTCCCAGTCCCCACTCTCTGTCCCTGTCCCCATTCCTGATTGTTGGAGAGTGGAACAGAGAAGCCTCTCTGACTCCCTCTGAGAGAGAACAGTATGCAAGAATTAAATTTAAAATATTTTGAGAAGTTAAAGTACAAGAAACCACACAGACATTGAATAGATGTCTAAGTTTTAGTTTCAGGAATTAGAAATATTAAGTAGCATAGATATGAAGTAGATGTTTAAATCTTAGTGTGAAGCACGTAGAAATATGTTTCAAATACCATGAAAAGTAAAAGCCGTGGAATCTCCTATAAAATAGTGGCTGATTGAGACATTAAAAACTTAGTCCCAGACAAAATAAAATTACAATATTAATATTTTATATATTTTTCACATAGAAGAGATAGGCCATATGCACAAGTTATATGTAGACTTTAGTATTATGGAATTCTAAAAGGTTTAGGAGAAATTTGTCAGGTTCATGATTTTGGCTCATTGGGTAATTTGTCCAAAAACATCCCTGTATTGGATCCAGAGCTCTCTCTCACTCCTCTCTTGTCCCTCTCTCTTTCCCCCACCATCATCATCACCACTAGCAGCACAGGAGAGAAGAAGAGGAAGATGAAGAAGAAAAGAACAGAAGAAGAAAGGCCAGGGAGCATCTGCCTCTGGAGACTCTGCACCAGCCGCAGCTTCGACCTCTTGCAGCAGAGAGCTGCTCCTGCTTCCATCGGGACTTTATGGCAGAGAGATTGAACAGGGACTGGAGAGCCTTGGGCTCTTTGCCTTTGGAGCCTGACGTGCCTTGACAAGAAACAACTTTACAGCAGCCAGCAGCTGCTCTGCTCTGGGAAGATCTAAAGCCACAACCAATCCCCACAGCCGGTGCCAGTCCTGGTTGTGGACACTGCTGGAGGCCCAGGCACATTTTAGCTAGGCCTTTTTCTCAAGTTCTAAGTATTTTTCTCAGGCCATGAAACTTTCTCAGCCTCTAGCCAGGATTTTTCCCAGGCTAGAGATTTCTTCTTTATTGTAAACACAAGAGAAAGAATCATAACAGATGATGCTGTTCCTATTTTAGGACAGCGAGATTGGAAAAAGAGAAAGAAAAGATCTAACCAATCCAGTTATTGTGAATCACCTTTGCCTCATTTCAGGCTTCAGATGAGACATGCCTGGGTCTTTGCTACTGACCATCAAGGTGTCTGCCCTGACCTGCACCAGGGGCAGAGTGTGATCACAGCTCAGCTTTCACATGCTGACCAGCTCACCAAGCACCAACCAGAGAAAACACTGACCAGATGATCCCTCTTCAAGCAGAGAATGGACATTCATCTTCATGTAGGAACTATTGATATAGTTTTCATTGTTGTATTAGAATAATTACTTAGTGGTGGATTTTTTCACTGTTGTATATGTTTGGTGAATGGTGATGGGTTTTGTTATTGTAATTAGAATTAAGTTTTAGAATTGAGTTTGTTAAAAGCACCAGTGTTGAAGATTTCCCTAGGCACTTCAGGTATCCACAAATCTCCTGAAGAGTGGTGTTTGTTCTCCTTTGACAAAGGGCCCTGTGGAGGATTACAAACACTTCTCTTTCTTTTCCTTTTTAAAAACTGAAAGGGGGAATTGTGGACACTGCTGGAGGCCTAGGCACATTTTAGCTAGGCCTTTTTCTCAAGTTCTAAGTATTTTTCTCAGGCCATGAAACTTTCTCAGCCTCTAGCCAGGATTTTTCCCAGACCAGAGACTCCTTCTTTACTGTAAACACAAAAGAAAGAATCATAACAGGGATAAACACCTGCAAGGTCCATGAGAAATTCAGGGAGCAGAGGTGTCTCCTTCTCTGATCCATGATCTGTTTGTATTTTGTTTTCCATGAACTGCCTTATTTAAGGCAATGGTTTCTTTCAATAAATTGCTCTTTCTTGCTCTTTTCTGCACCAAGCAGGAGAGTGTCTTGTTGCTGTTTTTTCACTGCTCCATAACCCTTCCACGGCAGCAGAGCCAGACACAGCATCAGCAAATCACCACTGCTGTGTTTTGGCAGGACTTTGGTTCTGCACGTTCAAAGCAACAGCAGCTTGTAGGCATTTTTGTCACTGAAGCTCAGCACTGACTGAAGTGGCATTTTTAATGCACTCCCTAACTGCAAAACACCTTCAGACACACTTTAATGACAGACAGGCTGTGGGACCGGGGGGTTTCTGGACGGTCGCGGGACAGACTCAGGAGCTTATTATTTGCTGTTCTTCAGGGTTGTATTTTATTATAGGGCATGGGTATAAGAGAGAGCTTAGAGAAAAGTTAGAGATTAGAGGTAATAAGAGTGGAGAGGAGGAGCGGGGAGGGAAGGGGAGAAGCAGGAACAGGAGAGGAGAGAAGAGAGAAGTAGAAACAGAAGATAAGAGAAATAGGGAGAAGAGAGAAGTAGAAGGATTTTCCATTTGCAGTACAATAAGTATTATTCCATAATGAATATTCTAAATTCCAATAACCAATCTATTACAATATACTAATTTCCTAATATTTGCATGCAACCTATAGGAACAACTAAATTACCATGTTTTATGGCTTTACCCTTATCTTGAGATCTTTCCTGCCAGGCTTGAGACAGGATATCTGCTACTTCTTTGGCATGTGTGGTATTTGGTTTTATCTAAACAAAGGAAGAGGTCTCAAACCTTAACATAACTATTTTCAGCATCTATGTCAAATACTGCTAACATCTCTATTTCATCTATTGTTTCAGAACTGCTTGCTAGGCATTCATAAGTCTTTGCTATTCCTTCACCAACATCTCCCTCATTTCATTGAACAACAAAAATATTAGAAACTGTCTTGGTCATTATTTTCCTTATACACTGGAGTATGCAGGGTAAAAACACTAATAACACAACTATTACTAATAGAATAAACAAGCCTATTTTACAAAGTTCCTTTAGCCAAGAGGCAAAGCTCCAACCTTCGAACAACCTGTCTAGCCAGGTTGGATCACTTGTAGTAATTTGGTTAGCTAAATCCTTCAAATTTTGCAACTGTTTATGAATGGAAACAGAATGATCTGATAAATTCATGCAACACAATCCTTGAAAATCTTCACAGCCATGCCCATGAGCCAGTAAAAGGAAGTCAAGGGCTGCTCTGTTTTGTAGAGTGGCATGTTTCACTGCTTCTTCATCTGTCAACAAGTCACTAATTGCAATTGATGTGGCATTTACTTCTTTACTGAGCCAACATCCCAACTGATTTAACTGTCTCAGAGCAAATGAGGTGCTCACCTGAGGTAAAAAAATGCTTGTGATAATTGTCGTGCCAGAGTTCCACGGGCGAAAGTCACTTTCAAAATGATGTCCTGTGGAGGATCTGATTTTTCTACTTTTCTTTTTGACCACCTCTTTAACACTGGGGGCTATTATGGTAAGTTGTCCAAGTGCACAGGGGCCACCTTCTATATATGAAGGTATGCCCTACCATGCTCTGTCTCCACAAATGAGCCAAATTCCCTTGGGAAATCGTATTGGAAGTTTGCTAAATCGACTTGCGTGTGGCTCAAAATATGTGAGAAGTTTAGTTTGATTACACCAAAAAGTCACATTGCTATAAACTGGGTGATATGGGGTAACATTTAAATGAGGACTGTCTCCTTCCATGAGATGAAAGAAATAACAACTGTTCATAGTTACTGAACCTAAGATTTCAAGCTCTTGGAGATCAAATTGATCAGCTTTAAAATTGTCAATGTAAGTTTGATGTCTTTGGCTGGGAGTTGGAGATGCATGATGATCATCGTATGGCCAATACCTTTCAAGGGTGACATTGTCGAAACCCTCTGGCAAAGGTACTCCTACTAAACAGGTTGAAAAAGGTTTGTCAGGACTTGTGTTAGATAAGCAGATGGTGTCGGAGCCTGCTGACTTGGCTAAGGAAACCCAGATATTTGTCTTGGGTTGATTCACTGGTAACGCTTCACTACAAAAGCTAAAACAAAGGAAGAAAAACAACATGCATTCATGCAAACAATGAAACTCCATTCTTTTCTTGAACTGTTTCTCTTGGTCACTTTCTCCTGATGATTCTGCACAGTTCAGGTCTGGGTGTTTGCTTCCTGGCTTCTCGCAGGATCACTGGCTGCTGTGGAGGCTTCAGCAGGTTTTGATGCACAGTGGGGCTTCACATTCTTTGCTGGCACCCACTTGAGGCCTCCATCTGTGGAAACACACGCAAACCCTTTTCCCCATGTTATGAGGTTGTATGGTCCCTCTATTTGTCCTGTTTCTAAGTTTTTAACCAAGACAGGGGGGTTGCTCCTTCAATTTTGCTTTTCTGTTATTTAAAAAGTGTCTATAAATAGGAGGATCTGGCTCGTCTGCAGAGCTGTTCAAAAAATTGTAGACATACAATGCTTTATTTAGCCTCCTTTGAGGTGAGGCCTGAGGATCTCCCCCTTTCTGTTGATCTAAAATGCGTTTTAGAGTCTGATGTGTCCTTTCTATTATTCCCTGACCTGTGGGCGAATGAGCAATGCCAAATGTATGGCGAATGCCCCAGTCATTTAAAAATGCAGCCAATTCATGTGAGGTATAAGAAGGACCATTATCAGTTTTGACCTCTTGGGGGATACCTAGATAAGAAAAGGCTTGTGAAAAATGCTGGCAAACATGCTCAGCTGTTTCCCCTGTATGCACAGAAGCAAAAATTGCATTTGAAAATGTATCCACAGAGACATGGATGTTTTTTTAATCTTCCCAAAGAGGGATACTTAGTAAAATCTGTTTGCCATTTCTGCAAGCTCTCCAACCCTCTTGGGTTGGTGGCTCCTGTAGCAGGAAGTGGCAGAACTAGCTGGCAGTCAGGGCAAGCTCGTACAATATTTTGTGCTTGCTCTAAGGTAATGTGAAAATCTCGTTTAATTGCCTGTGCATTTTGGTGAAAGAATGCATGGCTCAATTTTGCTTGTTCAATAGTGTTAGGCAGAGTTATTGCAGCAAGCACTGAGGCATCTTCCTCATCAGAGACAGCTGATGCCAATGCATCTGCTCGAGCATTTCCCTCTGCCATAAATCCTGGGAGGCATGAATGGGCCCTTATGTGGGAAATAAAATAAGGATTAGTTCTGTGAGATAGGATTTGGTAAAGACAGGTAAGCCAAAGACATAACTTATCATTGTTCACATCCTTTAGAACTGATCCCTCAATTCTCTTGACAATATTAGCAACATATACTGAGTCAGTTATCAAGTTGAGAGGTTCTGGAAAGAGCTGAAAAGCCCTTACAACTGCTGCTAACTCTACAATCTGAGGAGAACCTTCAACCTTTTGAACATCTTGTTCCCAAGCTTTTGTTTCCATATTTTGCCATGTAACTACTGAATTGTGCGTTTGCCCTGATCCATCAGTAAAGACAGTAATTGCTTCTAAAGGTTCTTCACTGATCAGAGGTTTTTCTTTGTAGCATAATTTAGCTTTGATCATTTTGTGTGCCGGATAATGAATGGAGCAAACGCCTGGAAAATCAAGCAAGGCATACAGCAAGTCTTCTGATTTTTGCATTGCCCACTCAAAATAAGTTTTCTTCATGGGCAAATAGATAATTGCAAATTCACAACCTGCTATTGAAAGAAGCCTTGCTCTACCTTTGATGATGATCTGAGACATCATTTGTAAAGGTGTGAGGATTGTCTTTGGCGACCTGTAAGAAATGAAAACCCATTCAATCATTAACAAGGGATCTTTTTGAGAGGGGTCCCATTGAAAGATGAGACCACACAGTCTCAGCTCTTGTCCTAAAATTGCAAGGAAAAAGGGTTTATCTGGCATACAGCGATGTGCCTGCCTGGTTCGCAGGCCTTCTGTAAATTTTTCTAAGGCTTTGCAAGCTTCAGGTGTGAGAGACCATGGGGATCTAACGTTATTGTCCCCTTTCAACAAGTCAAAAAGTGGAGCAAGTTCATCAGCAGTGATTCCTAACACAGGTGTGACCCAGTTGATCTCTCCTAAAAGCTGTTGTAGATCCTGTAAAGTGTGAACCTCCGTCCGGATTTGTACTTTCTGAGGCACAATAGATTCTTCTGTCAATTTCCAACCCAAATATTTCCAGGGAGCAGTCTCTTGTATTTTTGATTCAGAAATCACCAGTCCTGCTTTTGTGATTTCAGCAACAACACTATCACGGGTTGTCTCCATTTGTTTCTGCGTTGGAGCTGCTATCAATAAATCATCCATATAGTGGATTATGAATGATTCTGGGAATTGCTCACGAACCGGAGATAAGGCACGGGCTACGTAATACTGGCAGATGGTTGGAGAATTTTTCATTCCTTGTGGCAAAACGAGCCAATGGTACCTTTGAAGTGGTTCCTGCAGGTTTGTGCTTGGAACAGAGAAAGCAAAGCAAGGTGCATCGTCTGGGTGTAGTGGAATGTTAAAGAAACAGTCCTTTAGATCGATAATGACAAGTGGCCAGTCTCTTGGGATCATGGAAAGGTTGGGCAGGACTGGCTGTAGGGCTCCCATGTCTTCAATCACTGCATTAAGTTTTCTGAGATCGTGTAATAATCGCCAGGTGCCAGAGGCTTTCTTGTGGATTACAAATATAGGTGAGTTCCATGGGCTGGTAGTGGGTGTGATGTGGCCTTTTTGCAGCTGTTCAGCCACTAGGTTCTTAAGAACACTCAGCTTATTGTTTGTTAGGGGCCACTGGGCTTGCCAGATGGGGGTGTCTGTTTTCCAGGTTAATTTTAAAAAGCTGAGTGTCTCAGTGACCCCTACTAAAAATCCAGTTCAATTCTGGCTCCCCATTGAGAAAGCAAATCTCTTCCCCACACTGTGATGTGTCTTTGCA
This sequence comes from Erithacus rubecula, assembly GCF_903797595.1. Lineage (NCBI taxonomy): Eukaryota > Metazoa > Chordata > Aves > Passeriformes > Muscicapidae > Erithacus > Erithacus rubecula. The sequence goes on from NW_027636385.1 coordinate 8,778, forward strand.
CTACATAGGGAAGAACCAATGCCTTTTTCCCGTGTGGTCCTGTAATGCTGACCACAGACTCACTCTGTAGGCATGGAGTTGCACCCCCAATGCCTGTGAAAGCACTTGGGGCAGTTATTAATTTCCATTCTGCTGGCCAGTAAGAGTAAGAAATCACAGTAACATCTGCCCCCGTGTCCACCATACCCTTGATTCTAACTCGAATCCCACCAACAGACTGTTCACAAGTCATCATGGGGCGTTGTGTACTTATGTGTTGAATCCAAAAAACTTCAGGGTTGTCCTGATTAAATGAGGGATCACAAGGTGGCATATGCTCTGTGGTCCCCATAAACAGTGCTATAGCATTAGCTATAGGGGCCTTAGGTGGAATATGCAAGGGAGGATAACAGGCATTAGCTAACACTCGTAGTTCTTCATAGCAGTTGACAGAAAATACACAAGGCAAAACAAGCAGTCCCAGAATACCATTCATCTCTTTGCCAATAACCAAAAAGTCCTGCCTGTATTGAAAAGTCCCAGTAATTCCTGTAGGGATATAGGTATAACTACTGTCCTTTAAAAATGTTATTGGCTTGGAGGCAGCCAAAGTGCACCAGAACCCTGGGGGCAGTAAGCCTGTGGCATAACCTGGGGTTCTGCTGGTGATGGAAGAGTTGGCGTCTGAGCTGGAGTATTTACAAATCCTCCCTCGGGGTTCTGTGGTGCCATAACTTGTTTCACCACGCGGTGGCGCTCCGCGCTCGTCTTCGAGTTTTTTGAATTGTTTTTCTTGCTTATATCAGGTTTGGCTCGGCACTGCCAGGAGATATGACGTCCTTTTTACAGTTGGAGCAGCGATCCGATGTCTGCATCATTCTTCTAACTTCTGAGCAGTTCTTCATGATATGACCTGGTTTTTTGCAGAAATAACAGGGTCCTGATGTGACAGCAGTAGGCATCACAGTCATACTGGTATTGTTTTGTTGAGAATTCAGGTGCAGAGCAGCCAGTATTTCTGTGAGTTTCTGATCACGTGCTTCTGCTTGTGCCGCTAATGCAGCAGTTTGTGATGTCTGAGCTGTGGGAACTCTTTCAAGTTGTTCTCCCAGGGTTTTACCAAGTTCGTTTGCTTGAATAGATGCCACCTGCTGCAAACTTCCTATTTTGTTGCAGGCATCTATCATTTCAGGCACTGTTGGCTTTTCCTTTGCTATTGCTTTAATAGCTTTTTTGCAGTCTGCATTGGCATTATTTTCAACAGTGTCTCGTACCATTATTGGATGGGCTATGTCATCAGAGCACTGTCTCTCAGCTGCCTGTATTACTCTATCCACAAATGTGGTAAATGGTTCAGATTGTTCCTGGGTTATGAGGTTATATGCTTTTTCAAAGACTCCTGCAGATTGAATCTGTAAGAAAGCTCTGTGTGCCATTTTTTTAATGTCCTCTAGGGCTGTTCTAGGTAAATTCATTTGCTCCTCGTTCCTGTCATTGGGATGATCACCAGTCAGTTTGGTTAAGGTCAGGGCACGTAGTTCTATATCTGGACTGTCTCTGTATGCTGCTAGTGTCTCTGTGAGCATACGTTTCCATTTCAGTTCCCACAGTAGATACTGTGAGTCAGTAAGTGTTACTGTAGCCAGATTCTTACAATCATTGGGTGTAAGTGTATGTCCGTCTAACGTGCTCTTTAACGGCTGTTTGAAATAGGGGGATGAGATGCCATTGTCCCTCAAAGCTTTTCTTAATTTTTAAATTTCATGTGATGGGATGGGGGACCATCTTCTGGGACCCCCGGGCTGTGCATTAAATATGACCGGCATTGCTAACATATTAAGGCTTTCGTCTTTGCAGATATCGCGTCTGATTTCCTGCCAGTCAGTGGAAAGGAAATCATCATAATATTTCGGGAGGTTTATGTCTGGCGGATTTTTAGAATACAGTGTCTCGGTGTAAAGCGGAGATGCCTTTTGCAGAAACAGCAAAGCATTTGCGGGTGTAAAATAGTTCCTTGTTTGCTCCATTATTAACGGGGTGCTGTGACATCACCTCCCCCTCTGTCTTTTATAGCGAGTGTTCCAGGGTGTGATAATAAGGCTGAACTGGAGAATTCTGGTCCCGGGTTGGGTTGCGGTGCTGTAGGCGAGAGCGTGGCTGGAGCGCGGCGGGCCGGAGGCGGGGCTGCGGTGAAGGCGGCACGGCCGGATCCGGGACCGCGGCGGCGATGGGCAGCGGCGCGGGGAACGCGGGCTGCTCGGGAGGGTCGGGGACGGGGCACCGCGACGGCAGCGCCGGCACCGGACAGCAGCTGTGCAGCGACGGCTCGGGTGGTGGGGCGAGAGAAGGCGGGCGGGCCGGCGACGCGGCTGCAGCCGCGCTCTGGACGGGAGGGCGGGTCGGGGACGGGAGCTCCCCGGGGAGCGCTGCTGGCCGGGGCTGGGGAGCCGAGCCGAGGCATCGCCGGAAAAGGTTCCGGCGGTGGCATAAGCGGAGGGGGGGGCACGGGCAGCGGGGGGGATTCAGGGTGAGCCCCCCCCGCCTCGCGGCTGGGTACGGGGCTCGCCGCTGCTGGCTGGGATAGCAAGGCCGGTTGGAAAACGCGCGGGATGGCGGCAGCGCCGCGCCTTGGGGGAGGGGCCGCGAGGCTTCCAGGAGCGAGGGAGGGAGGCGGGGTCGGCGTGACGGGAGGGTCACTCTCCATTTCATCACTCTTCCTTTCCACCCTCCGCCCATAAAGGGGGGTTGGATGGTCCCCGTCTCCTTCCTCCCATCAAGGGGTCACCTCCTGAGAATCCCCCAGCATGACAGCAACAGACACACCCCCATCCCCAAACCCCAGAAGCATCCACCCTCGTCCTGTGTGGGAATGAGGAGTCAGGTCATCCCCATCCTCCTCCCATTACAGGGAGGGGCTGGGTGGTCTCTGCTCATGCTTACCTTGCTGTGGGTGGGGTGGTCTCCGTGAGCGGAGCAGTCTCTGGTGGGATCTCCACGCCCGTCGTTGCGGCTCCTCAACTACTAGAGGGTCCGGAGCGTTCTGTAGGGATGAGGGTCAGGTCATCTTCATCCTCCTCACTTTACTGGGAGGGGGCCGGGCCGTCTCCGTTCGTGGTTCGTGCTTACCTCGGTGTGGGTGGGGGGGTCTCCGTGGAGGGGAGCAGTCTCTGCTGGGGTCTCCATGCCCTTCATTGCTACGAGGGGGCAGCGGGTTCATCTCCGTCCTCGCCCACTGCCAGGAATGAGGGGTCAGGACATCTCCGCCCACTTCTCATTACTGGGAGGGGGCTGGGCTGTCTCCGTTCGTGGTTCGTGCTTACCTTGGCGTGGGTGGGGGGGTCTCCATGGAGCGGAGCAGTCTCTGGTGGGGTCTCCGCGCCCTTCGTTGCGGCTCCTCCGCTAAGCGGGGGCTGGATCATCTCCGCCCTCACCCACTGTGGGGATTAAGGCAACAGGGTCATCACTGCCCACTTCCCATTACTGGGAGAGGGCCGGGTTGTCTCTGTTCGTGCTTACCTTGCTGTGGGCTTGGGGGTCTCCATGGAGCAGAGTCACTGGTGGGGTCTCCGCGCCCGTCGTTGCCGCTCCTCCGCTATTGGGGGGGCGGGATCGTCTCCGTCCTCACCCACTATGGGAATGAGGGGGTCAGGTCATGTCCGTCCTTCTCTGCCATGGAGGGGGCTGGGTGGTCTCTGTGCTTACCTCGGTGTGGGTGGGGTGCTCTCCGTGGAGCGGAGGAGTCTCTGCTGGGGTCTCCGTGCCCTTCGTTGCTGATTCCCCACTACAAGGGGGCAGCGGGTTCATCTCCGTCCTCGCCCACTGTGGGAATAAGGGGTCAGGACATTTCCGCCCGCTTCCCATTACTGGGAGGGGGCGGGCTGGTCTCTGTGGTTCATGCTTACCTTGGTGTGGGTGGGGGGGTCTCCATGGAGCGGAGCAGTCTCTGGTGGGGTCTCCACGCCCTTTGTTGAGGCTCCAATACTAAGTGGAAGTTCGGCCATCTCTGTCCTCGTCCTGTGTGGGAATGGGAAGAGGGGTCAGGACACCTCCACCCGCTTCCCCTTACTGGGAGAGGGCCTGGGGGGGTCTCTGTTCATGAGCACTTTGGTGTGGGCTGGGGGGTCCCCATGGAGCAGCATCATCGGTGGGGTCTCCGCGCCCGTCGTTGCCACTCCTCCACTACTGGGGAGCGGGATCGTCTCTGTCTTCGCCCACTGTGGGGATGAGGGGTCAGGTCATGTCCATCCTCCTCCGCCACAGAGGGGTCCGGGTGGTCTCCGTGCTTACCTTGGTGTGGGTGGGGGTGCGCCCCGTGGAGGGGAGGAGTCTCTGCTGGGGTCTCCGCGCCCTTTGTTGCCCTTTCGCTGCTCTGCGGTGGGGCCGGCCATCGCCGTCCTCCACCTAATATTGAGAAGAGCTGGGGTGTCTCTGTGCGTACCTTGGGGTGGGCTGGGGGCGGGGGGAAGGGGGTGGTCTCCGTGGAGCGGAGTCACGGGTGGGGTCTCCGTGCCCTTTGTTGCTGGACAGACGGCGCAGAACGGATCTGTGCCCGCCCCGTGGGTCTCCTCCTGGCGCTGCTCGGGGATTCTCTCCCGGGGTCTCCTCCTCCCACCGCTGCCGCTGCTCCCGACCCGAGCCACCGCGGCTCTTTATATACCCACAACAAGCCCTGCCCTTTTTAGGAACAGCCAATAGACGTCGAGGAACAAGCGTGGGGGCGGAGCAGCCAACGTTCCACATTGTGAAGAAACAGAGAGGAGGCGTGGCCACAGTGTGACCGAGCGATATGATTGGTCAGGAGGAGGAGGATCCCAAAAGGGGCGTGGCTTGTGCCCAAGGTAGGGTAGGGCAGAGAGGTGTGAGGGCGGGGTGGGGGAGGGGCCGGGGTCACACCGGGATTTTGGGAGCAGCTCCGGGCGCTCCCGGTGCCTCCGCAGCTCTCCTGGAGCCCCGTCAGGCCCTGCAAGAAGCAGAGGAAGGGGTCTCTGGGGGTGGCCTGGCCAATAGGAGGAGTTTCTGGGGGCCCCAGTCCCATTTCTAGAGTGCCCCAAGCCAATGGGAGGGGTCTCTGGGGGTCCCAGCCAGGAGACAGGACTTCCAGTTGCTTTTCAAAGTGCAGTTGATTTTTCTTATCTTCTACAAAAAAGTGAGTTCTAGTTATAAGTGTCAACAGCATGGCTGGAAGTTGCAAAACTTCTGCCTACAAGGTCTTTTAAGGATTTATTCACCAATAAAACACTGCCAACACAGATATTTATGTTTAATTCAAAACTAAGAAATTTAGTCTAATTGAAGTGTGACCTTTCTTAGCGAATCCAGTTCTGGCACACAGACCTAGTCTAAGACTTTTTGTCTCTTCTGCAACTACTTTTACTTTTTCTATATCTTAAACTCTATAGCTAAACTTTTCTCATCTAAATACATCTCTGCTTTGAGTATTAAATCTACATTTTCGCTTCTAGCACCTAAGTTGGAAGATTATCCCAAGGCCTCAGGTCAAATGCTGTGTTGTTTTCTAGACTTTGATTGACAGGCCCAATGTTGTGAGAATTCCTTGCATTTTGAATTCCAACAGAATTTCACAAACACGAGGCCCCATCGTGACACAACAGGGCCTGGTGGAACCCAGGGCAGTGTTGTGACACCACAGAACCAGACGGAAGTGAGCCCCATGCATCCCCCGGTGTGACACGGCCAGAGAACCCCAGCCCTGAGCATCCCCAAGTGTGACACAGCCAGAGACCCCCCAGCCCCATCATCCCCCAGTGTGACATGGCCCGAGACCCCCCCAGCCCTGAGCATCCCCCGGTGTGACACAGCCCGAGACCCCCCCAGCCCCGCCATTCCCACCCGGAGAGGCCTGAGACCCCCCAGGACCACCCAGGGAGGAGGGGGACGGAGACACCCCCAGGCCCCCTCGTGCTCCCTGCCCACCCGAGGGTCTCCGTCCGCCTCTGCATGGGGCGGGCGGGGTTGCGAACTTGGTTTGAGTGGCGAGTGACTTGTTGGGAGAGCAAAGATCAGGAACAGCACTTGATGTGATTTTTTTTCAACTTTATTTTGTCCTTATTTTTAGCTGGCTGGGATGATGGTCAAAACCCTCCCATGTGGGGGGGCCGGCACAGTCCCTCACTGTCCCGGGGCTTGTCTGTCCTTACCTGTGTTGATCTGGGGTGGTGTCCAACCCCCTGCGGTTTGGGGGAGCTGGAGTGCTGTCCATCCAGGTTACCTTTGGCACGCTGTGCTGTCTTGGTCGCCTTCAAGAAGGGGCATACTCTGTCGGGGTCCGTCCTCCTCGCCCCCGGGGGATGCTCTGTCGAGTCCATCGTCATCCTCACCCCCGGGGGGATGCTCTGTCGGGGTCCATCGTCATCCTCGTCCCTGGGGGGATGCTCTGTCAGGGTCCGTCGTCCTCCTCTCCCTTGGGGGGATGCTCTGTCAGGGTCCATCGTCCTCCTCTCCCTCGGGGGGATGCTCTGTCAGGGTCCGTCGTCCTAGCCCCCGGGGGATGCTCTGTCGGGGTCCATCGTCATCCTCGCCCCTGGGGGGATGCTCTGTTGGGGTCCGTCGTCCTCCTCGACTCCGGGGGGATGCTCAGTGGGTCTCCATCGTTGTCCTTGCCCCCGGGGCTATGCTCTGTTGGGGTCCGTCGTTCTCCTTGCCCCCGGGGGGAAGCTCTGTTTGGGTCCACCCTCCTCTCCCCAAGGAGAGAACCGGAGACCAGGGTGTCTCCGTGGTTATCCTGTGTGGAGATGTGGGGGGTCAGGTCACCGCGGTCTTTCTCCACCATGCAGGGGTGGCCGGGTGATCTGTGCTTATCGCGGTGTGCGCTGGCGAAGGGGTGGTCTCCGTGGAGCGGAGTCATGGGTGGGGTCTCCGCGCCCTTCGTTGCCGGGCAGATGGCACAGAGCGGATCTGTGCCCGCCCCGTGGGTCTCCTCCTGGCGCTGCTCGGGGCTCCTCTCCCGGGGTCTCCTCCTCTCGCCACCGCCACCGCTGCTCCCGACCCGAGCCACCGGGGCTCTTTATATACCCGGAGCAAGCCCCGCCCCTTTTAGCTTTAGCCAATAGGCATCGAGGAACAAGCGTGGGGGCGGAGCAGCCAACGTCCTGCATTGTGAGGTAACAATGAGGAGGCGTGGCCACAGTGTGACTGAGCAATCTGATTGGTCAGGAGGAGGAGAACTCCAAAAGGGGCGTGGCTAGGGCCCAGGGTTGGGGGCAAATGTGAGGGCTGGGTGGGGGAAGGGCCGGGGTCACACTGGGATTTCGGGAGCAGCTCCGGGCGCTCCTGGTGCCTCCGCAGCTCTCCTGGAGCCCCGTCAGGCCCTGCAAGAAGCAGAGGAAGGGGTCTCTGGGGGTGGCCAGGCCAATAGGAGGGATCTCTGGGGGTCCCAGCCAGGAGACAGGACTTCCAGTTGCTTTTCAAAGTGCAGTTGATTTTTCTTATCTTCTACAAAAAAAGTGAGTTCTAGTTATAAGTGTCAACAGCATGGCTGGAAGTTGCAAAACTTCTGCCTACAAGGTCTTTTAAGGATTTATTCACCAATAAAACACTGCCAACACAGATATTTATGTTTAATTCAAAACTAAGAAATTTAGTCTAATTGAAGTGTGACCTTTCTTAGCAAATCCAGTTCTGGCACACAGACCTAGTCTAAGACTTTTTGTCTCTTCTGCAACTACTTTTTCTATATCTTAAACTCTATAGCTGAAGTTTTTCTCATCTAAATACATCTCTGCTTTGAGTATTAAATCTACATTTTCGCTTCTAGCACCTAAGTTGGAAGATTATCCCAAGGCCTCAGGTCAAATGCTGTGTTGTTTTCTAGACTTTGATTGACAGGCCCAATGTTGTGAGAATTCCTTGCATTTTGAATTCCAACAGAATTTCACAAACACGAGGCCCCATCGTGACACAACAGGGCCTGGTGGAACCCAGGGCAGTGTTGTGACACCACAGAACCAGACGGAAGTGAGCCCCATGCATCTCCCGGTGTGACACGGCCAGAGACCCCCCAGCCCTGAGCATCCCCTGGTGCCTCACCCTGGCTAGAGGCAGGACCCCTCTAAGCCTGTTTCTCCTTCTTTTCTGGGGCATACATCTTAGAGGTTCCCTCAAGGGTGTCAGACATGTCATTATCAGTATCATGTTCAGCACTTTGGCTGCGAGAAACAGGAGTGGCTTTCCTTTTGGTGGAACTTCCTCTTTCAATCTTTCCTTCCTTCAAATCTTGCACTCGTTTTGCCAGAGCAGCCGTAGGCTTCCCATCCCATCTTCTCATGTTCTCTCCAGAATCTCGCAAGAAAAACCACAATTCAGCTCGGGGAGTGTACCTCCTCTCCCAACTGGGGTAACGTCCGTGTTGGGTACCAGGGTTTCTAATCTGTATAGCTGAAATTTGGAGGAGGTCCTCCTTAATCTCCTCCCTGAGTCTCCGATGATTTTTCTCTATTTTATCTTCTAAGTCTCGCAAGCGTGTTTCCACTGCTGCAATTCTAGCATGAGTCGGGCCATGTACTGCATCCGCATATGCACGAAGCTTCTTTGCCATATCGAGTACTGTCTCATACACCTCATCTCTCTTCATTATCGCTAGGGCAGACGCATACTCAGGTGGCCCAAGCCGCACAAGTTTTCTCCACATCAGCGGTGTGCATGGTACCAGGTCTGGATTTCTAGTTGTTACATCATCCGAAAAAATAATTTCTGCTACTGCCATTTCCCTGAGGCGTTGAACCCCCTGCTCTATGGTTTTCCATCGGGTCTGCTGCACATATAAGTCATCTGCACACAGATATCTTTGTGCCACGCTATCCAGGACCCGTGCCCAAAGGCTTTGAGGGTTAGCTCCCCTCATCACACCTTGGTCGATAACAGGATCATGAGACAGAGACCCCAAATGTCTCGCCTCAGAGCCATCCAAAACTGTGGCCTCCCCTGCTGCATCCCAGAGACGAACCAGCCAGCTGATAATAGATTCATCAGGTCTCTGGGTGTAATCTTTTCTTAAACCACGAAGATCCTTCAGGGAAAGGGATTCATTATTAGTCTCTGCTCTTCCATTAGTTGTTTTAACTCCTGATTTTACATCAGGAGGTGTTGAAGGTCCCTCTCCAGCATCATCATCATCATCATCTTCCACTAGCCTATCAGTCTTCTTGGTGCATTTCCCACTTCTTGTACTAGTAGCCAAAGCCATTGGTTGGGGCTTGTTCTCCAGTTTAGCTGCTGGGTTTTGGCCTAGGGGGTTGGCTGCAACTTGAGTCACTGGAATAGGGGATAATTTATCTCCCTGTTCCCTCTTCTCTGTCTCCTGCTCTATCGTGCCTAGCAGGGTGCGATATGCATGTGCCAGGGCCCAGCTTACTGCAATAATCCTTTTCTCTTTAGAACCATCCTGGCATTTCCCCTTTAAGTACCTTGCAACTTCAATTGGATCTTGAATTTGTTCAGATGGGAATTCCCAAATTATGGGGTCAGAAAACTCCTTTAAAATCTGGCCCATTTTCTCCCATTTGCCATTCCACTCAAAATTCCTCCTGCCCAGCTTGACTCCCAAATCAGGAGTCCTCCCAGCCCCTTTAGAAATCTCGGCCTTAATTTTGTATAAACTGCAAATGGTGCAACAAAGACTTAACAAATTAACTGCCAAAAAGATAATGTCCTTAATATTCAGGGAGGTCTGAATATTTTCTAATACAGATGTAACTAATTCAGAGGAGAGGAAAGGAAATAAAGGCAGAAAATCCTCTTTTCCTGCTTCTCCTCTAAGAAATAACACAAGCCATGATTTATATATTCCTGAAGCCGATTCTAACATTCTTATAAATCTCTTATATGCCATTATCACCAAGCCTAGCCCGATGAGTATTTTGGTTAATACCCCTTTAATACAAAAACTTCGTATTAAAGAGAGCACCGGAGCTATCTCTGGATAAGTAAACAAGCCCAACGACCACAACGGTATTAACACTTCAAAGAAACTTAATAACCACCCATACAGGCAGGCTCCCACAACAAAAAGACATTCTGGATTCAATAGACATACCAATACCAACAGTTGAAAACAAAATATTATTAGAATAAAGTTTTTTTCCACTTTTCTGGTTTCCCCGTACGGGCCACCAAAATAATTTGTCCAAGTTTGGGACAAATTTTAGGAAAAAAGACCTCCAAAGGGTCCCCTTCCCCCTTACAATTCCTTCCTTCACTAAGCTCGAAAAGAATTTTCTTCAGGGGAAAGTGGAAAAAACTTTTTATTAACAAAATACAAAAGAAACACTTCCCAGCACAGACCCAGATTGAGATTAACTCAGCAGATCTTCGCCGGGAAGGGCAGCGGAGCTTCTTTGGCAGACTTCCAGAGGTGGTCTCCGAAGTTCAGATCCGTGTCCTCTGGAGCCGGTGCAAATCTTAGGGATGGGGGGGGGAAAGGGAGAGGGGCAGTTTAGGCAGCCAGGGGGAGAAAAGCAGCTGAGCAGCTGAGGGGAGGGGGGCAGGGAGACAGCAGAAGCAGCGGCAAGCAGCAGCCAAAGCAGCGAGCAGCGGAAGCAGCGGCAAAAAGCCCCAAAAGCTGAAAAAACACCCGGCTAGATAAAACAGCCTGGGGGAGGGGCCGGCAGCTCCATGGTGGGGGGTAGGGAGAGGAGCTAGTCAAAACATAACCCATAACACACCCTCCACGGCGGCACACCGTCCCCGGGGCCGGGTCGACCCGGTGTCCGCCACCCTCCCCGGAGCTAGTCAGACCCGATGTCCCGGAGCCGGGTAGACCTGATGTCCGCGGCCGGCCCCGGAGCGAGGTAAACCCGTTGCCCCCGCGACCGGCCGCCTCAAATCAGGGGCGCCCTCCGTGGCAGCACGCCGGCCCCGGCGCCGGTTCGACCTGGTGTCCGCCGCCCTCCCCAAAGCGAGGCAGAACCGGCCGCCTCGACTCTGCGGCGCCCTCCCCAGCGGCACGCCAGTCCCGGAGCCGGGCTGACCCAATATCCGCCGCCCTCCCCGTACGGAGGCAGAACCGTCGCCCTCGCGACCGGCCGCCTCGACTCGGCGGCACCCTTCCCGGCAGCACGCCGGACCCGAACCTCGCTCGACCTGGTGTCCGCCGCCCTCGCCGGAGCGAGAAAGACCCGTTGCCCCCGCGAACGGCCGCCTTGACTCGGCGGCGCCCTCCCCGGAGGGAGTTAGACCTGTTGTCCCGGAGCCGGGTTGACCTGATGTCCGCCGCCGGCTCCGGAGCGAGGTAGACCTGTTGTTCCAGTGCCTGGTAGACCTGGTGTCTGCCGCCAGCCTCAAAGCGAGGTAGACCCGTTGCCCGTGCGACCGGCCGACTCGGTGGCGCCCTCCCTGGCAGAACGCCGTCTTAGAAGCCAGGTCAACCCTGTATCCGCCGCCCTCCTCGGAGCGAGGCAGACCCGTTGCCCCAGCGACCGGCTGCCTCGACTCGGCAGCGCCATCCCCGGCGGCACGCCGGCCCCGGAGCTGGGTCGACTCGATGTCCGCCGCCCTCCCCGGAGTGAGACAGACCTGTTCTCCTGGAGCCGGGGAGAACAGGTGTCCGCCGCCGGCCCTGGAGCGAGGTAGACCCGTTGCCCCCGCGACCGGCTGCCTCAACTCGGCGGCGCCCTCTTTGGCGGCACGCACGCCCCGGAGCTGGGCCGACGCAGTATCCACCGCCCTCCCTGGAGCAAAGCAGAACTGTTGCCCCCCGCGAACGACCGCCTCAACTCCTCGGCACTCTCCACGGCAGCACGCCGGCCCCAGAGCCGGGTCGACCTGATGTTTGCCGCCCCCTCGGCACGAAGCAGACCTTTTGTCCCGGAGCCGGGTAGACCTGGTGTACGCCGCCGGCTCTGGAGCGAGGTAGACCCGTTTCCCCACGTGAACTGCCGCCTCGACTCGGTGGCGCCCTCCTCGGCGGAACGCCCGTCCCGGCGCCGGGTCGACCCGGTGTCCGCCGCCCTCCCTGTAGACAGGCAGAACCGTCGCCCTCGCGACCGGCCGCCTCGACTCTGCAGCGCCCTCTCCGGCTGTACGCCAGCCCTGGACCCGGGCCGACCCGGTGTCCGCCGACCTCGCCGTAGCGAGGTAGACCTGTTGTCCCGGAGCCAGGTAGCCCTAATGTCCGCCACTGGCCCTGGAGCAAGGTAGACCCGTTGCCCCCGCGAACGGCCGCCTCGCTTTTGCGGCGCCCTTCTTGGCGGCACCCTGGCCCCGGAGCCGGGTAGACTGGGTGTCCGCCACCCTCCCCGGAGGGAGGTAGACCTGTTGTCCCGGAGCAGGGTTGACCTGATGTGTGCCGCCGGCCCCGGAGCGAGGTAGACCTGTTGTTTCGGTGCCTGGTAGACCTGGTGTCCACGGCCAGCCTCGAAGCGAGGTAGACTTGTTGCCCTTGCGACCGGCTAACTCGGTGGCGCCCTCCCTGGCGGCATGTCGTCCTAGGAGCCGGGTCGACCCTGTGTCCGCCGACCTGCCCGGAGCGAGGCAGATCCGTTGCCCCCGCAACCGGCCGCCTCGACTTGGTGGCGCCCTCTCCGGCGGCACGCTGGCCCCTCAGCCGGGTCGACCCGATGTCCACCGCCCTCCCCCGAGCGATGTAGATTTGTTGTCCCGGAGCAGGGTATACCTGGTGTCCACCGACGGCCCCGTAGCGAGGTAGACTCGTTGCCCTTGCGACCGACAGCCTCGACTCGGCGACGCCATGCCCGGCGGCACGCCAGTACCGGAGCCGTGTCGAACCTTTGTCCGCTGCCCTCGCCGGAGCGAGGTAGACCCGTTGCCCTTGCGACCGGCCGACTAGGTGGCACCCTCTCTGGCTCCACGCCAGCCCCTCAGCCGGGTCGACCTGGTGTCCGCCGCCATCCCCGGAGCAAAGTAGACCCGTTGCCCCCACTACCGGCCGACTCGACTGTGCAGCGCCCTCCCCAGCAGCAGGCACGCCCCGGAGCCCGGTGGACCGGGTATCCGCCGCCCTCCCCGGAGCGAGGCAGACCTGTTGTCCCGGAGCCAGGTAGAACTGGTGTACGCCGCCGGCCCTGCAGCGAGGTAGACCCGTTGCCCCCATGAACGGCCTCCTCGACTCGGTGGTGCCCTACCAGGCGGCATGCCCGCCCCAGCGCCGGGTCGACCCGGTGTCCGCCTCCCTCCCTGTAGCGAGGCAGAACCGTCGCCCTCGAGATTGGCCGCCTCGACTCTGCGGCGCCCTCTTCGGCGGCACGCTTGCCCCGGAGTCGGGCCGACCCGATGTCCGCCGCCCTCCCCGGAGCGAGGCAGATCCGTTGTCCCAGAGCCAAGTAGACCTGATGTCTGCGGCCGGCCCCGGTACGAGGTAAACCCGTTGCCCCCGCGGCCGGCCGTCTCAACTTGGCGGCGCCCTCCCCGGCGGCACGACCGCCCTGGAGCCGGGCCGACCCGATATCCGCCGCCCTCCCCGGAGCGAGGAACACCCGTTACCCCACGCGACCGGCCACCTCGAATCGGCGGCACCCTCTATGGCGGCACGCCGCCCCTAAGGCCGGGTCGACCCGGTGTCCGCCGCCCTCCCCGGAGTGAGGCAGATTCGTGGTCCCAGAGCCGGGTAGACCTGATGTCCGCCGCCCTCACCGTTGCGAGGCAGATTTGTTGCCCCAGCGACCGGCCGCCTCGACTCAGCAACGCCCTCTTCGGCGGCACGCTTGCCCCGGAGTTGGGCCGACCCGATGTCCGCCGCCCTCCCCGGAGCGAGGCAGATCCTTTGTCCCAGAGCCGGGTAGACCTGATGTCCGCGGCCGGTTCCGGTACGAGGTAAACCGGTTGCCCCTGCGACCGGCTGTCTCAACTCGGCGGCGCCCTCCCCGGCGGCACGTCCGCCCTGGAGCCGGGTCGACCCGACGTCCGCCGCCCTCCCTGGAGCGAGGAAGACATGTTGCCACCAGCGAACGGCAGCCTCGACTCGGCAGCGCCCTCTCGGGCGGCCCGCCGACCCCGGGGCCGAGTCAACCCTGTGTTTGCCGCCCTCCCCGGAGCAAGGCAGACCCGTTGTCTCAAAGGCGGGTGGACCTGATGTCCGCGGCCGACCCCGGAGCGAGGTAAACCCGTTGACCCCGTGAGCGGCCGCCTCGAATCGGCGGCGCCATCCCCGGCAGCACGCCGGCAGTGGAGCCGGGCTAAACCAATGTCTGCCGCCCTCCCCGGAGCGAGGTAGACCTGCTGTTTCAGAGCCGGGTAGACCTGATGTCTGCCGCTGGCCCCGGAGCGAGGTAGACCTGTTGTTCTGGTACCTGGTAGACCTGGTGTCCGCCGCCAGCCTCGAAGCGAGGTAGACCCGTTGCCCTTGCGACCGGCTGACTCGGCGGCGCCCTCCCCGGCGTCACGCCGGCCTAGGAGCGGGGTCGACCCGGTGTTTGCCGTCCTCCCCGGAGCGAGGCAGACCTGTCGCCCCCGCGACCAGCCGCCTCGACTCCGCGGCATCCTCTCCGGCGACACCATGGCCCCAGAGCCGGGTCAACCCGATGTCCGCCGCCCTGCCCGGAGCGCAGCACACCCGTTGCCCCCGTGAGCGGCCGCCTAGACTCGGCGGCGCCATCCCCGGCAGCACGCCGGCCGTGGAGCCGGGTTGACCTGGTGTCCACCGCTCTCCCTTGAGCGAGGTAGACCTGTTGTCCCAAAGCCGGGTAGACCTGGTGTCCGCCGCCAACCTTGGAGCGAGGTAGACCTGTTGTCCAGTGCTGGGTAGACCTGGTGTCCGCCCCCTGCTCGGAGCGAGGTAGACCCGTTGCCCTTGCGACCGGCCGACTCGACGGCGCCCTCCCCAGTGGCACGCCGGCCTAGGAGCCGGGTCGACCCGGTGTCTGCTGCCCTCCCCGGAGCGAGGCAGATCCGTTGCCCCCACGACCGGCCGCCTCGACTTGGCGACACCCTCTCTGGCGGGTCGCCGGCCCCTCAGCCGGGTCGACCCGATGTCCGCCACCCTCCCCAAAGCGATGTAGACCTGTTGTCCCGGAGCAGGGTAGACCTGGTGTCTGCCGACAGCCCCAAAGCCAGGAAGACCCGTTGCCCTTGCAACCAAAAGCCACGACTCGGCGGCGCCCTCCCCGGCGGCACGCCGGCCCCGAAGTCGTGTCGACCCGGTGTCCGCCGCCATCCCTGGAGCGAGGCAGACCTGTCGTCCCCAGCGATCGGCCGCCTCCACTCGGCGGCTCCATTCCCGGCAGCACGCCGGCCCCGGAGTCGGGTTGACCCGTTGTCCGCCGCCCTCCCCGTAGCGAGGCAGAGACGTCGCCCCGGAGTCGGGTAGACCTGATGTCCGCCGTAGGCCCTGGAGCAAGGTAGACACGTTGCCCCCGCGACCGGCGGCTTCGACTCGGCGACGCACTCCCCGGCGGCACGCCGGCCCAGGAGCCGGGTCGACCCGGTGTCCGCCCCCCTCCCCAGAGCAAGGTAGACCTGTTTTCCAGGAGCCGGGTCGACCCGGTGTCCGCCGCCGGCCCCAGAGCGAGGTAGACACTTTGCCCTCGCGAACGGCCGCCACGACTCGGCGGCGCCCCTCCCTGGCCACCCTGGCCCCGGAGGCGGGTTGATTCGGTGTCTGCGCCCTCCCCGTTGCGAGGCAGACCCGTTGCACCAGCGACCGGCCACCTCGACTCTCGGCGGCGCCTCCCCGGCGGCACGCCAGCCCAGAGCCGGGTCGACCCGGTGTCCCGCCGCCCTCCCCGGAGCGAGGCAGATGCGTTGTCCCGGAGCCAGGTAGATCTTATGTCCGCGGCCAGCCCCGGAGCGAGAAAAAACCCGTTGCCCCCCCGGCGACCGCCTCCAATTTGGCGGCGCCCTCCCCGGCAGCATGCCAGCCCGGAGCCAGGTCGACCGTGTCTCCGCCTCCCCCTCGGACGGAGCGAGGTAGAACCTGTTGTCCCAGAGCCAGGTAGACCTGTGTTTTCGCTGCGGCCCTCGAGCGACGCAGACACCGTTGCCCCCGCGAACGGACGCCTCGAATTGGCGGCGCCCTCCCTGACGGCCCCCTGGACCCAAAGCTGGGTCGACCCGGCGTCCACCCCCCCTTCTCGGAGGGAGGTAGACCTGTTGTCTCAGAGCCGGGTAGACCTGATGTCCGCCGCCGGCCGCGGAGAGAGGTAGACCTGATGTTCCGGTACCTGGTAGACCTGGTGTCCGCCAACAGCCTCGAAGTGAGGTAGACCCGTTGCCCTTGCGACCGGCCGACTCAGTGGCGCCCGGCCCCTCAGCTGGGTCGACCCGATGTTTGTTGCCCTCCCCGGAGTGATCTAGACCTGTTATCCCGGAGCCGGGTTGACCTGGTGTCCGCCGCCGGCCCTGGAGCAAGGTAGACATGTTGTTCTTGATCCGGGTAGACCTGGTGTCCGCCGTCGGCCCTGGAGCGAGGTAGACCTGTTGTCCCAGAGCCGGATAGTCCTGATGTCCGCCGCCGGCCCTGGAGCGAGGTAGACCTGTTGTTCCGGTGCCGAGTAGACCTGGTGTCCGCCCCCAGCCTCGGAGCGAGGTAGACCCGTTGCCCTTGCGACCAGCCGACTCGTTGGCGCCCTCGCCGGCGGCACGCCGAGCCTGGAGCCGAGTCGACCCGGTGTCCGCCGCCCTGCCCGGAGCGCAGCAGACCCGTTGCCCCCGTGACCAGCCGCCTCAACTCGGCGGCGCCATCCACGACAGCACGCGGGCAGTGGAGCCGGGTTGACCTGGTGTCTGCCGCCCTCCCTTGAGCGAGTTAGACCTGTTGTCCCAAAGGCGGGTAGACCTGGTGTCCGCTGCCAACCCTGGATCGAGGTAGACCTGTTGTCCGGTGCCGGGTAGACCTGGTGTCCGCCCCGTGCTCGGAGCGAGGTAGACCCAGTTGCCCTTGCGACCGGCTGACTCGACGGCGCCCTCCCCGGCGGCATGCCGGCCCTGGAGCCGACTCGACCCGGTGTCCGCCGCCCTGTCCAGAGCAAGGCAGGTCCATTGCCCCCGCGACTGGCCGCCTCGACCCGGCAGCGCCCTTTTCGGCGGCACGCTGGCCCCTCAGCCAAGTTGACCCGGTGTCTGCCACCCTCCCTGGAGCAAGGAAGACCTGTTATCCCCTTCGACCAGATGCCTCGACTCGGCGGCGCCCTCCCTGGTGGCACACCCTTACCGGAGCCGGGTCGACCTGGTGTCCGCCGCCCTCCATGTAGCGAGGCAGACTTCTGCCCCCCGCGACAATCCACCTCGACACGGCGACGCCCTCCCAGGCGGCACACTGGCCCAAGAGCCGGGTCGACCCGGTGTCCGCCGCCCTCCCCGGAGCGACGTAGACCTGTTTTCCCGGAGCAGGGTAGACCTGGTGTCCGTTGCCGGCTCTGGAGGGAGATATACCCGTTGCCCCCGTGAACGGCCGCCTCGACAAGGCGGTGCCCTCCCCCGGCAGCACGCCCGCCCCCCGCGCCGGGTCGACCCGGTGTCCGCTGCCATCCCCGGAGCGAGGCAGACCTGTCGCCCCCAGCGATCGGCCGCCTCGACTCGGCGGCGCCATGCCTGGCAGCACGCCGGCACCAAAGCCTGGTCGACCTGATGTCCGCCGCCCTCCCCGGAGCGAGGCAGACCCGTTTTCCTGGAGCCGGGTAGACCTGATGCCCACCCCGCTGCCCAGAGCGAGGCAAACCCCTTGACCCTTGCGACTGGGGGCCTGGACTCTGCGGCGCCTTTACCGGCCGCACGCCCCCGCTCCGGAGCCGGGTCGACCCGTTCCGCCGCCCTCCCCGGAGAGAGTCAGAGACTTCGCCTTGGAGCCGGGTAGACCTGATTTCCGCTGCAGGCCCTGGAGCAAGGTAGACCTGTTGCCTCCGCGACCTGCAGCCTCGATACGGCGGCGCACTCCCCGGCTGCACGCCCACCCTGGAGCCGGGTCGAACCGGTGTCCGCCGCCCTCCCCGGAGCGAGGTAGACGTGTTTTACCGGATGCCGGGTAGACCTGGTGTCCGCCGCCGGCCCTGGAGCGTGGTAAAACTCTTTGCCCTCCTCGAACGGCCACCTCGATTGGGCGGCGCCCTCCCCAGTGACACCCTAGCCCCTAAGCCGGGTTGACCCGGTGTCCGCCGCCTCCCTGGAGCGATGTATACCTATGTCCCGGAGCCGGGTAGACCTGATATCCGCCACCGGCCCCAGAGCGAGGTAGACCTGTTGTCTGGTGCCGGGTAGACCTGGTGTCCGCCCCAGCCTCGGTGCGAGGTAGACCCATTGCCCTTGCGACCGGCCGACTAGAGGGCGACCTCCCCGGCGCACGACAGCCGGAGCCGAGTCGACCCGGTGTCCGCCGCCATGCCTGGAGCAGGCAGATCCATTGCCCCCGCGACCGGCCACCTTGACTTGGCGGAGCCCTATCAGGCGTCACGCCGGCCCTCAGCCGGGTTGACCCGGTGTCTGCCGCCCTCCCTGGAGCAAGGCAGTTGTGTCGCTACCCGCAACCAGACGCCTCGACTCGGCGACGCCCTTCTTGGCGGCATGCCGGACCCAAAGCCAAGTCGACCTGGTGCCGACCCAGTGTTCGCCACCCTCCCCGAAACGAAGCAGACCCGCAGCGCTCTACATGTCAGCACGCCGTCCCCAAAGCCAGGTAGACCTGATGTCCACCGCCCTCCTCCACCCGACGATAGGCAGACCTGTTGTCCCAGAACCGGGTAGACCTGGTATCGGCCGCCAGCATCGAGCGAGGTAGACCTGTTGCCCTTGCGACCGGCCGACTCAGTGGCACCCTCCCTGGCGGCACTCCGGCCTAGGAGCCGGGTCGACCCGGTGTTCGCCGCACTTCCCAGAGAGATGTAGACCTGTTGTCCCTGAGCGGGTAGACCTGATGTCCGCCGCCGCCGCCCGGAGCGAGGTAGATCCGTTGCGCCCGCGACCAGCCCCTCGACTCGGCGGCGCCCTGACCGGCGACCACGCCGCCCAGGAGTCGGGTCCACCCTGTGTCCGCCGCCCTTTCCGTAGCGAGGCAGACCCGTCGTCCACGACGACCGTGCCGCCTCGACAAGGTGGCCCCCTCCACGGTGACACGCCGACCCCGGAGTCGAGTCACCTGGTGTCCGTGCCCTCCCTAGAGAAACGTAGACCTGTTTTCCCGGAGCCGGTTAGACCTAGTGTCCGCCGTCAACCACTGAGCGAGGTAGACCTGTTTTTCCGGTGCCGAGTAGACCTGGTGTCCGCCCCCAGCCTCGGAGCGAGGTAGACCCGTTGCCCTTGCGACCGGCCGACGCGACGGCGCCCTCCCCGGCGGCACGCCGGCCATAGAGCCGAGTCGACCCGATGTCCGTCGCCCTGCCCGGAGCAAGGCAGACCATTGCCCCCGCGACCAGCCGCCTTGACTCGGCGGCGCCCTTTCCGGTGGCACGCCGGCCCCTCAGCCGGGTTTACCCGGTGTCTGCCGCCCTCCCTGGAGCAAGGCAGACCTGTCGCCCCCCGCGACCAGACGCCTCGACTCGGTGGTGCCCTTATCGGCGGCACGCCGGCTCCGTAGCCAGGTTGACCCGGTGTCTGCCACCCTCCCCCTAGCAAGGCAGACCAGTTTCCCCCGCGACCGGCCGTCCACAACTCGGCCGCCCTTCCCGGCGGCACGCCGGTCCCGGAGTTGGTACGACCCCGTGTCCGATGCCCTCCACGTAGAGAGCAGACCGTTGCCCCTCGCGACCGCCGCCTCGACTCGGCGGCGCCCCTCCTGGCGCACGCCGGCCCCGGAGGCGGGTTAGAACCTGATGTCCGCCGCTGGCCCTGGGTATAGAAGACATGTTGTTCCGGAGCAAGGTAGACCTGTGTCTGC
>NW_027636384.1:0-28209 GCF_903797595.1 Erithacus rubecula
GAATCATAGCAGGTATCCTGATTTTACAGTAGCATATTGTACATGTTCCCTTGAGGGATGGAAAACAACTAATGACAATTTTTTCTTATCTGCTTCCCAGCTGGGAGATCCCAAACTTAGTTTGCCACCCTGTGCAGTGACTGCTGTGGCAACTGCCAGCTGCTCAGAGCAGACATTCAGCTGTTTGAGCAGCACTTGGACCTTGGCTACACAGTTCATGTCCACTATTGCAAATGTATTGCAGCTCAGGAACAAACCCCTGTGCTTGTCAGGAGCCTTGCTGTTTACAGATGCCACACCAGGCACTTCCTAAAATCCCAGATTTCCCTTCCTCCCCACTAAAGCACCTGGAGACTGGCAAATGCACACATTTGCCTGGAGCCCCAGCCCCCCAGAAGCAGTTTTTGTCCTTGCCAAGCTCAAAAGGAAGTGTACCACTTTCTGTGAAGTCTACTGGCTCTGTCTCTGGAGCTCCACTTGTGCTGGGAGCCTGCAGCCTGCTCCGTTTCTCAGCTTGACCAGAATCAGCGGCTTCTCCACGGCGCTTTCGCTGACCCTGGGAGGGAGCAAAGCCTTAGAATTTTCTGTGGGAGAAGGGCAACGTGCCCCCCATCTTGGCAACACCAATGAAAGGGGACAGAAAACACTCATGCAAAGGCTGGAATATGCATCATATGGTGTGGGGCACTCCTCCCTGAGTGCATGGCATCAAGGAAAAAAGGAGTCCCCCCGATCTCTTACCAGCTGTCTCACCAAGAAAAAGCATATCCCAAAGGTTTGAAAATGAGGAGACTACTTCACAATTTTCTCAGGTCATTGATCACACTATAAGCATTTCTGAAATATTGCTAGCACCCAGAGAGATTCAAAATCTTCCATCTCCCAAAACATGAAGTTACATGAAGTCTTGATAGGCTTCTGTTCTCGTGCATTTGTTGCACACTCTTTCAAGCCAGACAATGTATTTTAGATTTTCATTGAGTAGCACAGTACTCACAGTGCTCATGGTGTTTCCCACTGGAAGAGTAAGCAGGACAGGCACCGGAGAAGGAATGTCAGAGAGGCTGCAGCAATTGATGCCTTAGACTCCTTTAGGTAGCAAACTGCTACAAAACCCTGACTTCTAGGGATCAGAGAACAATGTTCTTCCAAACCTACCAGAAGACAAGAGAGGAGATTATCTGGAATACTCATTCTCTTAAATATCATCCGTGCTCTCGGTTTCCCATCCAGCTTCTATAAAAGTTCAGTAAAGAACTGAATATGAATACTGTACAAGTTCAGTAGATAATTCTACACCAATTCTGTAAAAGTTCAGTAGAGAACTGAACACCTTTTCTGTAAAAGTTCAGTAGAGAACTGAACACTAATTCTGTACAAGTTCAGTCAAGAATTGCACATCAGTTCTGTAAGAGTTTTGGAGAGAACTGAACACCAGTTTTTGTACAAGTTCAGTAGAAAACTGAACACCAGTTTCTGTACAAATTCAGTAAAGAACTGGACACCAATTCTGTATAAGTTCAGTAGAGAATTGTACACCAGTTTCTGTATGAGTTCAGTACAGAACTGAACACTATTTCTGTACAGGTTCAGTAGAGACCTGGACACCATTTCTATACAAGTTCAGGATTGGAACCTTAGACACCTGAAGCTGGGCCGAAGCCCAGAGCATCCCCTTGGCACCAGAAACCTTTTCAGAAATAACCTACACTCACCCGTGTAGTCAGTCAAGAGTTTTTCTCATAAATGTCAGCAAATCACCTTCTGCTCCCACCAGGGATGGAGAAGATGGACATACACGGAGGAGAGAAACACTTTGTGTCTGCTTCCCTGCAGAGGATCCATCAACTGCCTTAACAGACCCCAGGTTGCCTGGGGTGGAATCCCTGTGGCAACGGTCTGGCTGTGGCAACATTCCATTAACGGCAGCAGAACCCCTGTTGCCCCCTTGCACCCTCCTGGTGCCCCAGGAGGCTTTGCTGTGGAAGGGACCTTAAATACCATCTTTAAATACCTTAAATTCCCATCTCCTGCCACAGGCAGGGACACCCATCCATGGCAGCAGGGTGTGCAGGACCCTGGCCAGCCTGGGACAGGGACATCCACAGCTTCTCTTCTCTTCCATGTGTTTTAGTCTATGGCTGAATACTTGCATGAGTCTGTTTTAATTTTAATCCCTAGTAAACAGAACTTAAATCTAAATAAAGAGAATTTTTGGTGTTAGGTTGGATTTCTTTTCTAAACTGGTGTAAGTCCAACAACTAGGTTCTTATTTAAAGTCTCTGAACTCTTGAATTTTTCAGGTGTTTGACTATTCCTCTACTGAGCATTTCACAAGGGGATTGGGAGATTTGCTCTGTTCCTGGGAACAGCACCTTCCTCTTGAAGCCCTGCTCTGCTTTAAAAGGCAACACAGCAGGAAAAGTGAAATAAAAATCACTTTTCCTTGTAGCCAGTCTACCACTGGACCTGCATTTATTTAAATGGTTTGGCTGGTGCTGCTGAGAGCAGCAGCAAACCCATCCCAGCCCTGCTGGATACAGGGATGTTCCTCAGCCCCTGGTCCATGAGTGCTGGGTTTTCAAACCTCCTTGATGATAGGCAGTACTGTGTGCATTGTTCTGCAGAAATAAAACCCCAGTTTCTTATTGCTGGGTCTGCTTTGCACCACCTCAATGGCAATAAGTGCTTCTCTTGGCAAAGGATGGAGGCTTTGGGGCATCTTCCATCCTCCAAAAACCTGGATGTGCTCAGGCCCCCTGCAGTCACCCTGGTTGTCAGCTCAGGAGCAGGAAGGTCGAGCACTGGGAGGAAGAGTTTGCTGGGGTTGTACACAGTATTTCAGTCCCTGTCAGTCCCTCTCTTTGGTGTGGGATGAAGAAGGGTCTCACTGAGTAACTACAGCAAGTGAGGAGGAAAGTTGTCATTGTCCTGTAGCCATGCTCCTTCTCTTTTGAGAAGTGCTGGTTTCAGCTGCTCCCTCTGGCTGTCTGCTTTTGCCCTCTTCTGAAAAACCATGGTGTTACAATGGGGAGGGCACCATTGGAGCAGCAGTGTGTACCCATACTTGCCTGGCCACATGAACACAGTTAGCATTCATAAGAATAGCTGGGATTTTTAGGGAAAATTTATTTTTTCTGTACCCTCAGATAGTACCTATCATTCTTCACTTGGGTTCACACACTTACAGGGTGAGATGAAAGACCCTACATCACTTCAGTCTCTGCTGTCCCAGCATGAAGAAACACTTGTAGATATAAATTACTACTGACCTTGATTAAAAAACAAAACAAAACAAAACAAAAAACTAGAACACAAGGAACACAGTGTAAATGTATATTTGTTAAAAGTCTAAAGTAATTTTTTCCTCAAAAACATGTGTTTGAGCATGAGGGGTGGGCAGTGTCACCCTGCCAACCCCCACTCTGCCAGCCCATCTCCTCACCCTTCACTGCAAGGAAAAATCAGCTCCCTGCTTTACTCCAATACTCTGGCAAAACCCTTACCTAGGGAAACTTGCAGGTTTTATGTTCAGTGGCCGCTTGTGCTATTTGGCAGGTGACTTTTGAAAGGGCAGGGCCAGGCAACATTGTGGTGCTGAGCAGGGGGCTCAGGGTGAGCATCCCAAAATATATTCTCCCAGATGTAGAGCCTGAGTCACAGCACAAAAATTCCAGGAGCTTTATCAGCGACTGTGCAAGGAGGTAATGCTGTTTTATAAATGTATGCCATTTATACTTTAACTAGCCAGTTTTATACCTGAGCTCACCATTCAGGCAGGGCTCCCTGGCACCAAGGGGAAGCAGTGGAACAAGGCAGCAGCAATGCCCACGCCAGCATCATTCAAAGGGCACAAAACATTCCCAGCAACAGGATTTTCATTCCACTAGATGGTGCCCAACCCTTGCTTAAGGATGTTGCTTACTCCTTTGGACAAGGGTGTGGTCAGGACTGAGGATGGAGGGGCCTGGGTACTACACCAGGCTTGCAAACTCCCTAAGTACCAAGTTGCTACAAGAAGCTATGGATGTTCCATCCCTGGAAGCATTCAAGGTTAGGTTGGATGGGGCTTTGAGCAACGTGCTGTCTAGAGGGTGGCATCCCTGTCCGTGTCAGGGGAGTTGGAACTAGATGATCTTTAAGGTCCCTTCCAACCCAAACCATCCTGTGATTCTGTGTGCCATAACAGGATCGGCCACTTCCCTGGTGTGCAGAGGGCAGGGGAGCAGGCACTCTGTGGGTACTTCACTGACACTGTGGCTGCTCCTGGCTGCTCTCTTCATGGGCACAGCGCTGGTGGTGAGTCCCCTCTCCAGCCGAGGCCCAACACCTCTCCCACTGGGCTGTTCGCTCTGGCACACTGCTGAACACGCCTGTTTCAGCATATTCTCAACCAGAAAAAGCAACCTGCCATTGCATAACCTGTGGTTACCTTTTGGCAGCACTGCCAGCATGGCTCCAGCGTGTCGAAGCCCAGCCTGTGTGCAGGGGCCAGCGGCAGGAATGGCGGTGGCACAGCCAGAGCGTCATGGTGCTCCTGGAAGGACGGTGTGGCCAGGAAATGTAGCACCAGGAGGGCATGGTGGGGATTCTTGCTGGATGAACAGAGGGGGAGGATGCTCTGTGAGCCTCCCTAGCAAGCCCAGAGGGGATTGGATCTGGCAGGGTTTGATAACCCAAGGGAGGGATGTGTGGGGCTTGTTGGCCACATTGCGGCCCCACAGGAGATGGCAGGGCCAGGGATGCGCTGTCCTTATGCCCAGCGACCGGCCCACCCCCAGCATGCTGCTTGTGGCAGAGTGACTGCCTCAAGCCCCCTTACAAACACCAGAGCCCGCAGGTCCTCAGGTACAGAAATGCCTTTATTTCTCCAGTAGGCTGGAAATGAAACGGCGAGGACAGAGGCTTTTTCTCACTGCTTCTTTACTTGCTTGGCTTCAGTGCACGAACACCGCTACCCTATGCCGTGTAGCATGGCTGCTGTTCCTGGCCGTGTGGCGCAGCACTCCGGGCATTCCTGCTGCCGTGCCGCCTGCAGCCTCCCCCGGCTGAACAGCAGATCGCATGAACCAGTGATTCTTGCCTCCTGGGCTATGAAGCACCGTGGAACAACCCGCCCCTCACCGAGGCAAGAGAAGAGCCCGCAGCGGGGAAAGGCGGCGTGTGGGACCCCCAGCACCGCTGGAGCCTGCCGGGGTGGATGGCGGCCGCGCCTCACATCCAGCGGCCTTGGGGGTACCCGGGGGCCCCCCACCCTGAGGGCTGCAGTCCCGTCTGCCCGCTCTCGCTGTGGCTGCCTCCGTCCCCCTCGGAGGACTGGCTGCTGTCGGCGCTGCCCAGGCCGGGGTAGGGGCCGTGGGGGCCGCCGCCTTCCCCGCCCAGGCTGTAGAAGGCCCGCTCGCGGACGTGGAGCTCGTCGGCGCGTTTCACCTGGTCCAGCTGCCGGCTGCGGCCCAGCGTGGCCATGGTGCCCGGCGCCCCGGCCCCCTGCCTCCTGCCGTGGGGCCTGGCCCCCGGCGCTGCCGTCCCGCTGCCCCTGCCCCTCTCCCGGCCCCCTGCTGCCGCCATGCTGCCCGTGTCCTGCCCTGCCTGAGGAGCGGGGCTGGCCGCTGCTTCGGCGGCGTGCGACCTGACCCCCGCGCCGCCATCATAGCCACCGACACTTGTCTGGGCCCCGCTGCTGGGCTTCCCACTTGGAGATGGTGCTTTGTCCGTCCTGGGTGTCTTGTCCAGCCCTGCTCCCCCTGGATGGACCCTGATCCCTGACCCGGGCCGTGCCTCCCCACGGGGGGGTCGGGAGGTGGCTGTCCCCACTTCCCCTCTCCCTGCTGTGCCCTGCCCCGTGCCCGTGCCCGCCCTGTGGCCGCTGCCTGTCACCAGTGTGGTGCTGCCATCCCCCTCGGTAGTGGCCGGGCGGATGCTGGCCCCCTCGGCTGGGACAGTGACAGTGGCCTCCATGTCACCCCACTGGCGGGTGGTCATGGTAGCCACACGGCCTGGCTTCCCCTTGGACCTCTGCCCCTCTCCTCTCACCTCGTCATCATCTTTTCCATGGATGCTGGCCACCGTGGGGCCGGTGATGCCGCCACTAGTGCCTCTCCAGGGGACAGGGGTTACCAGTCCTCTATCAGCACCAATGGGGGTGGCACCTTCCTCGTCCTCTCCAGTGAGATGGCCATCCCTGATGCTGCTGGTGACGCTGTCCCCACGGGTTGGGGTGGCTGTGGTGGCCAGTCTTTCAGGCTGCCTGCGAGCAGGGATGCTGTCATCTTCGCCACCCCTGGGTGCTGCAGTGACATCCAGCCTGGGGACAGGGACGCTGGTTCCCACCGACGGGATGCCATCATCCTTGCTACCATTGGAGAAGGGGCTGCTGGTTCCCACAGATGAGATGCCATCATCCTTGCCACCCCTGGAGAGGGGGCTGCTGGTTCCCACAGATGGGATGCCATCATCCTTGCTACCCACTGGGACACCAGCCTGGGTGGTTTCCTGCTCCCCCACACGGATGTTGGCCCTCCCAATGAAGATGTTGACCTCGTCATCCTTGTCTGGAGAGATCTGGGTGAAGCTGGTGTCCCTGTCTGTGCTGCCCAGGCTCCCACGGCTGATGGTGACACTGCATGAATCAGGGATGTAAGTGTATTCATCCACACCTGCAGCATCCACTTGGACATCCTCCATCTTCTCAGTGACAGAGGACAAAGCGATGCCTCCTGTCCCTGTACCCTGCTTAACACCCTGCTGCCCTGGGCCAGAGACAGTGGCCTCCCCGCTGCCCTCATCCCCTGCCCCTCTGGTGGTAGGGGCCCTCCCCCTCCCAGCGGTCACTGGAACCACCCTGGGGGCACCGTCATCCTTGTCCTCACTCCTCACACTGGACCTGTTCCTGACCACAGCCTCCCTGGGGCGTTCACCCTGAGGAAGAATGGGAGCGCTGCCATCAAATTCCACCACCAAATCCAGATCGCCGCTGCCCTCTGAGCTGAATGGGGTGGGACCCGTGCCGCCACTGCTGCCACGTGTGCCAGCGCCAGGGCGAGCACTGGGACCATCCCTGCTGATTGCTGTGGTGCTCTGGTTTTCAGGCTTGAGGACGATCCCATACTTGATGACTTCAGTGCTGCTGTTGTCACTGTGTTCTGGGGCTGTCCCAGCTGTCCCAGCCGGTGGCTCCCGCCTGGCATTGTCCTCATCCAGCCGGTGGCTGGGGATGATAGTCTGGTGGTCAGCCTCTTCTTTCTGTGCAGTACACACAAGGGAGAGGGAGGTCAGGTGATGGGTGGCTGCTGGGGCACTGCAGCCAGGCCAGGGTGTCCCCTGGCCACCTCCTCACCTTTATCTGTGTCTGGTTCCTCCGCGTTGAGAACGAGTAGACATACTTGAAAATGTAGAAGCCGTGCTTGGCATTGCAGCCTTTCAGAAGGATCTGGTGGGGAAGAAAAGAATCAAAACCCACAATTTCCTTATTAATTACATTGGCAGGAGTTTCTCTTTCTGTGCCTGGCACTGCAGCAGGGTCCCAGCAGCACTCACTGAGGCCCCAGGAGGTGGCAGAGGGATACATACCTGGTGCTGTCCCACACAGTTCCCAGCAGCTCTCCCAGGCAGCGGCGGTGGCACCTGTGGGCAGCAAAACACAGGCAAGAGCTGAGGCATCAAACACTGCCCCAGCATCCAGGCAGCAGCCAGTGCCCACTGCTGGCCACCTGCCCTGCCCAATGTTCAGGGAAGGGTGGGAAAACCGTACTGATAAGCCAATAAATTCCCAGGCACTACCTGGGGTGCTGACTTAAGGACAGCAGTAGTAGGAAAGGTCAAAACCCCATTTCCGGGGTCTGAAAAGTAATGTGAATTTTGCTACAGCATGATGGTATTGTATGCTAGTTTTCATAGGCTATGTTGGTCTGCAAATAACCTTTTCCTGGAGGCTGCTGTAGAAGATTTTATCACAGAGAATTTTTTATACACAGCACCATTGCTCACAAAAGAAGGCTCCAGCTTACTTGGATCTGCCTGTGATGGGAATCTGGGGCTGGAGTTTCCCAGTATTTACTGAGCTACTGAGCAGGAACCTCTGTGTCCTCACGGCAGGGTTTCTGTACATGCTTGGAGGCTTCCAACTTTCCCTGATTATCCTGGCATTTTTTGGTTCGTATTGACTAGTGTATCCCTCAGGGTTGCCTACTGGTGGGAGCATCCTGTGAGCCCCACAAAGCCATTTCAGACATTCCCTACATGACAGAGTGAGAGACAGCTCCGTGGAGGGGAGTCCTCTTTGATTTCAGCAAAATCAGTCACTGAAACATCCCAAGCCAAGCTGAAGGGGCAGAAACACACCCCAAAATATTGAATATTCCCAGGTTGTTTCATTGTTTGTGAATAGTATCAAAGGCTGGATTACAGCTCTGGTTACACAGCATAGTATTAACTCTCTTCTGTGCCCCTATCTGAAAAGCAAATCGATGCTGATTTATTGCCTTCCCCTGGGCTGCCCTGCTACATTCTGGGTTGTGAGAGCTTTCTCTGGGAGGGGTAAAAGACACATTGGAGGGGCCCATCCCTCATGGCCAATGGGATTTCCCTATTCCTTACCCTGACAAAAAAAGCAAACCTTTTCTAGGAGCAGATTTTCACTCTAGGTGAGCAACAGTAATACAGGACAAAACCAGCTGCTATTACATTCATCCTAGTTTGCCCTGTTTTTAGTTAAATCTCTCAAAATTTCCCATTAGGAGAGCTGGAAAATAATTGCAGGCACCCCTCTGACCACTGTTCCTCACATGGGGAAGATGAGCATCCTTCCCACACCTCCCTTCCTGTGGCTTGGCTCAGGCTGTTCACAGGCCAAAAGCACTGGGCAGATCCCAGACCCACAGAAATCCCAGGGAAGAGGTAGAGCCACCCAGATGGACACTTGTGCAGTGCCCTGATTGCTAAACTGAAGGGACACGCTCAGCCACCTCATGCTAATATACGCTTTTCCTTCTGGGCTCACCTCTGCTGTTCACCTTAATCCCCTCCCCAAGCACCAGAGGTGGTGTAAGCAGCTACAACCCCATTTTCCCACTGCTGAAAGCATGCCAGGGTGCACTGGGAGTACATCTCAGTGTGCTGGGAACCCGGGAAAAGCCGTACTCGCAGGTGTGGTGAGGGCTGTGCTGAGCAGGCACAGGCACAGTCAGACGAGGGACGTTTACATCTTGGGCTGCTCCTGGAGGCATAAAGTGAAGCATCACTGCAGTTTGTCTTCCTGGGACTTGTGGTCCTCAATAATCCTGTTTAGCAGCAACCTAAAAGCTCATGCTGTCCCAAAGCTCCCGTGGACAGCAGGGTTTTCCAGCAACCCCAGCTTTTCCCAGGTTAGTGGTGGCCCTTGGCATTGTCCTGCCTCTCTGCATTCCTTGCAACAAGGGCAATGCTCTCACCATGGGCTTAGGGCACAGCCAGCAGTTTCAAGTGGGCACACCGACTATCAAAACTTCTTAACTCCTTCTGTCAAAGCAGCTTGGGTGGGTATTTGCAATAAATGATCCCCCAAAATTGCTGCAAGCTAAGCTGTTTATAAATCCAAATTAAGGAAGCAGCAGGCTTTCACAACACTGATAAATGGCAGGAGGCAATAGCTCTGTTGGCCAATAACTCTCATTTCACCCAACCACCCTTGCTTGGGCTTGCAGGTCCATCCCAGAGACTATTTTCAGCCACACCAGCATTGCTACAGAAAACACCAGAAGGAAATTCACGCACAAGGATCAGCAGTACAAAGCAATGCAAGCTCAAGAGAGGTGCACAGCCAAGGATTGGGATTTCCCCATCCCCACCGTGGCTTGCCCCGAGTGAAAGCAGGAGAATCCCTGCTCAGGGACAGCAGAGCTGAAGGGCTAGAGAGAGACAGGGCAGGAAGCTGGGTAAGAAGATTACCTTTTCCCGTCTGAGGCAGGTGCCAGTGGCAGACTGTGGAGCCTGTGCCCGCTTTGCTGAAATTTAAAGTTGGCCCCGGGTGCACAGAGCCAATCAGCTCATGCCCAGGGACATTTGTCAGCTCTGACAGCACCCGCAGATAACCAGGGGGAGTAATTTCCAGCTAAAAATGTGTTTGTGGTAAAAGACAGCTATCAAATGTTCCACCTGGATGGATAAACAGAAAGCACAGTTTATAAATATCTGTTCTGAAGGCAAAATTGCTCGATGATTAGCGTAGATCTTAATGTGGCACACATCCAGCTTGGTTATTGATAAGA
The DNA here is from genome assembly GCF_903797595.1 of Erithacus rubecula. Classification (NCBI taxonomy): domain Eukaryota; kingdom Metazoa; phylum Chordata; class Aves; order Passeriformes; family Muscicapidae; genus Erithacus; species Erithacus rubecula. Next base: position 10,245 of record NW_027636384.1, read on the forward strand.
GGGTGCACAGTGGGTCTTGGCTTGCTCGCTGTGACCAACATGGGAAAGCTGGCAGGGCTGCAGAAATGGAAGGGCACTATCCAGAGCCAGGCCTGGTGCTGGCCCTTTGGCACATTGGGCAAGCTGAGAGAAACCATCATAGTGTGTCTTCTGACACTCGCTTTTTGGGTTTCAGCCGCTACCCCTCTGAGCTGAACCTGTGCAAGTGCAAAATAGAAAAGTGGGAAAAAGAAAAAAAATCTATTTTTCCATGCACTGCTTGCACAGGTCCCTTTGAGAACTTCATCACAAAGTGCTACAAGGGTGTGCACCATGTACAAACCCTCCTTCTCACCTCTGCTTTTGGTGGCATTACTGCTTACTTACACCCTAGCCAAGAAGAGCTGCCACTGTCATGGCCAGCCTGGCTCAGGCACTCACTGTGATGGGGTGACAAACAAACCTACAGATTTCTGATCCAGAACACCAAAAACAACACACTATAGAGAAACAGCCCAGCTGGGGCCAAGTATATGTGCTATTGCATTACACACCCCTGGTGTTTATTTACAAAGCCAGCCAAGTCGGGCTGATATCCCTCCTCAATCGTCTACTTTGCATGCCCAGAAATTGTCCTTGGATCAAGTTTCTGGTGGGAGGAGTGGCTCAAGTAAGATCTGTGGCCAGCAGGCTTCTCCAGCACATCTTCCCAGTGGTGAAACACAGGTGTGAAGGGTTGTTCACAGCTGCTGTGAGCTCTGAGATGCCTGGGACAACACTGGGGTTTGGCACCTGTGTCACAGGCAGAGTGGGAGCTTCAGACAGAGTTTATTAGAGAAGCCCTCCCTTAAGTCACCAGTTGTGGAAAGAAGCCCCTTGCTCTTTGAACTCCTCAAAGAGGAGCCTAGTCCCGGTCTGGGATCCAATCTTGGTCCCACTCCTTGCCAATGGTTTATGCGCAAAGGATTATAGAGGTGCAGTTCAGCCTTTATCCAACTTTATCCAGCAGCAATAAAAATGGCAAACCAAATAAACTCATAAAAATAAAATGGATGATTCATTTAAATTGGTTGCAAAAATGACATTGAAAAAAAAAGCTTTAGAGAATTATTCCTAGCACAGTAGGTAGCTACAACTAGAAGTATAGTGCACTGTTCCATACAAATATGCCCTGCAACTCGTAAGAGTGCTGTGCACTCCTTGAACCCTGCATAGCGAACAGCACAGTAGTGCAAGTAATGCTTAGGAGAAAGCGTGCACAGCACACAGCATTTCTCGCATTGCACTGAACATACCAATGTCATCTCTGCATATGGCAGCCGGATTAACAAGCGTCCTATTTGCCGTAGAAGACTGCATGAAGAGTATGTATTTTACCAGAAAAACCTATGGGAATGTGCATTTCCTTCTTACTAGTTCTGTGCTCTTCTCCTTGCAGGCTTCCAAGAGTGTATAGCAGTCTTACCAGAAGAAAAGCAGACTGCTATGCAACTAAGGGTTTAGAAGAAAAGTGCACATGCCAGGCGTGTTTTGGCAGTAACAGAAGCTAGCAGCAGTGTGTACTGAGTGAGCAGTAGAAGACAATTAAACTCGGGTAGAGAGAAATCGCTGTAAAACACAAAGCGCGAACAAGCGAGAAGCAGAGCAGCAGAGTGTTCTGCACAGTGTACTGTGTGTCAGTGAGTGACTCCTGCTAAGAAGGAAGACCAACGTGCATGGTACTCATAGAAGAAGCAGGGCACACAGAGAGGTGCACTTTTCTCCTAAGCCACCTCTAGCACAGCAGTCTGTCTAGCTTCCTGAAAGAGTACCTTGCACTCTTTCAAGTCTGCAAAGCGAAAGTGCACTTCAAGCTAAAGAGAAAGCAAGCGCACCACACAGCACTTCTCCCTTTCCACTGTACAGGCCAGTGTGTTCTCTGCATTTCAAAGCCTAACAGCAAGATCCTGTTTAGCACAGGAGGCTGCATGTAGAATTTGCATGTAGTAGCAAAGTTAGCTGTGGTTGATCTTCCTTCTTAGCAGGAGTCACTCACTGACACACAGTACACTGCGCAGAACACTCTGCTGCTCTGCTTCTCGCTTGTTCGCGCTTTGTGTTTTACAGCGATTTCTCTCTACCAGAGGTGAATTGTCTATACTGCTCACTCAGTACACTCTGCTGCTAGCTTCTGCTACTGCCAAAACACGCCTGGCATGTGCACTTTTCTTCTAAAGCCTCAGTTCCATACCAGTCTTCTTTCCTTCTGCTAACACTGCCATACACTCTTGGAAGCCTGCAAGGAGAAGAGCACAGAACTAGGAAGAAGGAAATTCAACTTCCCATAGCTTAGCTGCTGCAATACATACTCTTCATGCAGTTTTCTGTGGCAAATAAGACGCTTGTTAATCCGGCTGCCATATGCAGAGATGACATTGGTATGTTCAGTGCAGGGCCAGGAATGCTGTGTGCTGTGCACGCTTTCTCCTAAGCATTACTTTCACTACTGTGCTGTTCGCTCTGCAGGCTTCAAGGAGTGCACAGCACTCTTCAAGATGCAGGGCAGATCTGTATGGAACAGAGGGTTTAGAAGAAAAATGCACATGCCAGGCGTGTTTTGGCAGTAGCAGAAGCTAGCAGCAGAGTGTACTGAGTGAGCAGTATAGACAATTCACCTCTGGTAGAGAGAAATCGCTGTAAAACACAAAGCGCGAACAAGCGAGAAGCAGAGCAGCAGAGTGTTCTGCGCAGTGTACTGTGTGTCAGTGAGTGACTCCTGCTAAGAAGGAAGATCAACGTGCATGGTACTCCTAGAAGAAGCAGGGCACACAGAGAGGTGCACTTTTCTCCTAAGCCACCTCTAGCACAGCAGTCTGTCTAGCTTCCTGAAAGAGTAGCTTGCACTCTTTCAAGTCTGCAAAGCGAAAGTGCACTTCAAGCTAAAGAGAAAGCAAGCGCACCACACAGCACTTCTCCCTTTCCACTGTACAGGCCAGTGTGTTCTCTGCATTTCAAAGCCTAACAGCAAGATCCTGTTTAGCACAGGAGGCTGCATGTAGAATTTGCATGTAGTAGCAAAGTTAGCTGTGGTTGATCTTCCTTCTTAGCAGGAGTCACTCACTGACACACAGTACACTGCGCAGAACACTCTGCTGCTCTGCTTCTCGCTTGTTCGCGCTTTGTGTTTTACAGCGATTTCTCTCTACCAGAGGTGAATTGTCTATACTGCTCACTCAGTACACTCTGCTGCTAGCTTCTGCTACTGCCAAAACACGCCTGGCATGTGCACTTTTCTTCTAAAGCCTCAGTTCCATACCAGTCTTCTTTCCTTCTGGTAACACTGCCATACACTCTTGGAAGCCTGCAAGGAGAAGAGCACAGAACTAGGAAGAAGGAAATTCAACTTCCCATAGCTTAGCTGCTGCAATACATACTCTTCATGCAGTTTTCTGTGGCAAATAAGACGCTTGTTAATCCGGCTGCCATATGCAGAGATGACATTGGTATGTTCAGTGCAGGGCCAGGAATGCTGTGTGCTGTGCACGCTTTCTCCTAAGCATTACTTTCACTACTGTGCTGTTCGCTCTGCAGGCTTCAAGGAGTGCACAGCACTCTTCCAAGATGCAGGGCAGATCTGTATGGAACAGAGGGTTTAGAAGAAAAATGCACATGCCAGGCGTGTTTTGGCAGTAGCAGAAGCTAGCAGCAGAGTGTACTGAGTGAGCAGTATAGACAATTCACCTCTGGTAGAGAGAAATCGCTGTAAAACACAAAGCGCGAACAAGCGAGAAGCAGAGCAGCAGAGTGTTCTGCGCAGTGTACTGTGTGTCAGTGAGTGACTCCTGCTAAGAAGGAAGATCAACGTGCATGGTACTCATAGAAGAAGCAGGGCACACAGAGAGGTGCACTTTTCTCCTAAGCCACCTCTAGCACAGCAGTCTGTCTAGCTTCCTGAAAGAGTAGCTTGCACTCTTTCAAGTCTGCAAAGCGAAAGTGCACTTCAAGCTAAAGAGAAAGCAAGCGCACCACACAGCACTTCTCCCTTTCCACTGTACAGGCCAGTGTGTTCTCTGCATTTCAAAGCCTAACAGCAAGATCCTGTTTAGCACAGGAGGCTGCATGTAGAATTTGCATGTAGTAGCAAAGTTAGCTGTGGTTGATCTTCCTTCTTAGCAGGAGTCACTCACTGACACACAGTACACTGCGCAGAACACTCTGCTGCTCTGCTTCTCGCTTGTTCGCGCTTTGTGTTTTACAGCGATTTCTCTCTACCAGAGGTGAATTGTCTATACTGCTCACTCAGTACACTCTGCTGCTAGCTTCTGCTACTGCCAAAACACGCCTGGCATGTGCACTTTTCTTCTAAAGCCTCAGTTCCATACCAGTCTTCTTTCCTTCTGCTAACACTGCCATACACTCTTGGAAGCCTGCAAGGAGAAGAGCACAGAACTAGGAAGAAGGAAATTCAACTTCCCATAGCTTAGCTGCTGCAATACATACTCTTCATGCAGTTTTCTGTGGCAAATAAGACGCTTGTTAATCCGGCTGCCATATGCAGAGATGACATTGGTATGTTCAGTGCAGGGCCAGGAATGCTGTGTGCTGTGCACGCTTTCTCCTAAGCATTACTTTCACTACTGTGCTGTTCGCTCTGCAGGGTTCAAGGAGTGCACAGCACTCTTCCAAGATGCAGGGCAGATCTGTATGGAACAGAGGGTTTAGAAGAAAAATGCACATGCCAGGCGTGTTTTGGCAGTAGCAGAAGCTAGCAGCAGAGTGTACTGAGTGAGCAGTATAGACAATTCACCTCTGTTAGAGAGAAATCGCTGTAAAACACAAAGCGCGAACAAGCGAGAAGCAGAGCAGCAGAGTGTTCTGCGCAGTGTACTGTGTGTCAGTGAGTGACTCCTGCTAAGAAGGAAGATCAACGTGCATGGTACTCCTAGAAGAAGCAGGGCACACAGAGAGGTGCACTTTTCTCCTAAGCCACCTCTAGCACAGCAGTCTGTCTAGCTTCCTGAAAGAGTAGCTTGCACTCTTTCAAGTCTGCAAAGCGAAAGTGCACTTCAAGCTAAAGAGAAAGCAAGCGCACCACACAGCACTTCTCCCTTTCCACTGTACAGGCCAGTGTGTTCTCTGCATTTCAAAGCCTAACAGCAAGATCCTGTTTAGCACAGGAGGCTGCATGTAGAATTTGCATGTAGTAGCAAAGTTAGCTGTGGTTGATCTTCCTTCTTAGCAGGAGTCACTCACTGACACACAGTACACTGCGCAGAACACTCTGCTGCTCTGCTTCTCGCTTGTTCGCGCTTTGTGTTTTACAGCGATTTCTCTCTACCAGAGGTGAATTGTCTATACTGCTCACTCAGTACACTCTGCTGCTAGCTTCTGCTACTGCCAAAACACGCCTGGCATGTGCACTTTTCTTCTAAAGCCTCAGTTCCATACCAGTCTTCTTTCCTTCTGCTAACACTGCCATACACTCTTGGAAGCCTGCAAGGAGAAGAGCACAGAACTAGGAAGAAGGAAATTCAACTTCCCATAGCTTAGCTGCTGCAATACATACTCTTCATGCAGTTTTCTGTGGCAAATAAGACGCTTGTTAATCCGGCTGCCATATGCAGAGATGACATTGGTATGTTCAGTGCAGGGCCAGGAATGCTGTGTGCTGTGCACGCTTTCTCCTAAGCATTACTTTCACTACTGTGCTGTTCGCTCTGCAGGCTTCAAGGAGTGCACAGCACTCTTCCAAGATGCAGGGCAGATCTGTATGGAACAGAGGGTTTAGAAGAAAAATGCACATGCCAGGCGTGTTTTGGCAGTAGCAGAAGCTAGCAGCAGAGTGTACTGAGTGAGCAGTATAGACAATTCACCTCTGTTAGAGAGAAATCGCTGTAAAACACAAAGCGCGAACAAGCGAGAAGCAGAGCAGCAGAGTGTTCTGCGCAGTGTACTGTGTGTCAGTGAGTGACTCCTGCTAAGAAGGAAGATCAACGTGCATGGTACTCCTAGAAGAAGCAGGGCACACAGAGAGGTGCACTTTTCTCCTAAGCCACCTCTAGCACAGCAGTCTGTCTAGCTTCCTGAAAGAGTAGCTTGCACTCTTTCAAGTCTGCAAAGCGAAAGTGCACTTCAAGCTAAAGAGAAAGCAAGCGCACCACACAGCACTTCTCCCTTTCCACTGTACAGGCCAGTGTGTTCTCTGCATTTCAAAGCCTAACAGCAAGATCCTGTTTAGCACAGGAGGCTGCATGTAGAATTTGCATGTAGTAGCAAAGTTAGCTGTGGTTGATCTTCCTTCTTAGCAGGAGTCACTCACTGACACACAGTACACTGCGCAGAACACTCTGCTGCTCTGCTTCTCGCTTGTTCGCGCTTTGTGTTTTACAGCGATTTCTCTCTACCAGAGGTGAATTGTCTATACTGCTCACTCAGTACACTCTGCTGCTAGCTTCTGCTACTGCCAAAACACGCCTGGCATGTGCACTTTTCTTCTAAAGCCTCAGTTCCATACCAGTCTTCTTTCCTTCTGCTAACACTGCCATACACTCTTGGAAGCCTGCAAGGAGAAGAGCACAGAACTAGGAAGAAGGAAATTCAACTTCCCATAGCTTAGCTGCTGCAATACATACTCTTCATGCAGTTTTCTGTGGCAAATAAGACGCTTGTTAATCCGGCTGCCATATGCAGAGATGACATTGGTATGTTCAGTGCAGGGCCAGGAATGCTGTGTGCTGTGCACGCTTTCTCCTAAGCATTACTTTCACTACTGTGCTGTTCGCTCTGTAAGGCTTCAAGGAGTGCACAGCACTCTTACAAGATGCAGGGCAGATCTGTATGGAACAGAGGGTTTAGAAGAAAAATGCACATGCCAGGCGTGTTTTGGCAGTAGCAGAAGCTAGCAGCAGAGTGTACTGAGTGAGCAGTATAGACAATTCACCTCTGGTAGAGAGAAATCGCTGTAAAACACAAAGCGCGAACAAGCGAGAAGCAGAGCAGCAGAGTGTTCTGCGCAGTGTACTGTGTGTCAGTGAGTGACTCCTGCTAAGAAGGAAGATCAACGTGCATGGTACTCCTAGAAGAAGCAGGGCACACAGAGAGGTGCACTTTTCTCCTAAGCCACCTCTAGCACAGCAGTCTGTCTAGCTTCCTGAAAGAGTAGCTTGCACTCTTTCAAGTCTGCAAAGCGAAAGTGCACTTCAAGCTAAAGAGAAAGCAAGCGCACCACACAGCACTTCTCCCTTTCCACTGTACAGGCCAGTGTGTTCTCTGCATTTCAAAGCCTAACAGCAAGATCCTGTTTAGCACAGGAGGCTGCATGTAGAATTTGCATGTAGTAGCAAAGTTAGCTGTGGTTGATCTTCCTTCTTAGCAGGAGTCACTCACTGACACACAGTACACTGCGCAGAACACTCTGCTGCTCTGCTTCTCGCTTGTTCGCGCTTTGTGTTTTACAGCGATTTCTCTCTACCAGAGGTGAATTGTCTATACTGCTCACTCAGTACACTCTGCTGCTAGCTTCTGCTACTGCCAAAACACGCCTGGCATGTGCACTTTTCTTCTAAAGCCTCAGTTCCATACCAGTCTTCTTTCCTTCTGCTAACACTGCCATACACTCTTGGAAGCCTGCAAGGAGAAGAGCACAGAACTAGGAAGAAGGAAATTCAACTTCCCATAGCTTAGCTGCTGCAATACATACTCTTCATGCAGTTTTCTGTGGCAAATAAGACGCTTGTTAATCCGGCTGCCATATGCAGAGATGACATTGGTATGTTCAGTGCAGGGCCAGGAATGCTGTGTGCTGTGCACGCTTTCTCCTAAGCATTACTTTCACTACTGTGCTGTTCGCTCTGCAGGCTTCAAGGAGTGCACAGCACTCTTACAAGATGCAGGGCAGATCTGTATGGAACAGAGGGTTTAGAAGAAAAATGCACATGCCAGGCGTGTTTTGGCAGTAGCAGAAGCTAGCAGCAGAGTGTACTGAGTGAGCAGTATAGACAATTCACCTCTGGTAGAGAGAAATCGCTGTAAAACACAAAGCGCGAACAAGCGAGAAGCAGAGCAGCAGAGTGTTCTGCGCAGTGTACTGTGTGTCAGTGAGTGACTCCTGCTAAGAAGGAAGATCAACGTGCATGGTACTCCTAGAAGAAGCAGGGCACACAGAGAGGTGCACTTTTCTCCTAAGCCACCTCTAGCACAGCAGTCTGTCTAGCTTCCTGAAAGAGTAGCTTGCACTCTTTCAAGTCTGCAAAGCGAAAGTGCACTTCAAGCTAAAGAGAAAGCAAGCGCACCACACAGCACTTCTCCCTTTCCACTGTACAGGCCAGTGTGTTCTCTGCATTTCAAAGCCTAACAGCAAGATCCTGTTTAGCACAGGAGGCTGCATGTAGAATTTGCATGTAGTAGCAAAGTTAGCTGTGGTTGATCTTCCTTCTTAGCAGGAGTCACTCACTGACACACAGTACACTGCGCAGAACACTCTGCTGCTCTGCTTCTCGCTTGTTCGCGCTTTGTGTTTTACAGCGATTTCTCTCTACCAGAGGTGAATTGTCTATACTGCTCACTCAGTACACTCTGCTGCTAGCTTCTGCTACTGCCAAAACACGCCTGGCATGTGCACTTTTCTTCTAAAGCCTCAGTTCCATACCAGTCTTCTTTCCTTCTGCTAACACTGCCATACACTCTTGGAAGCCTGCAAGGAGAAGAGCACAGAACTAGGAAGAAGGAAATTCAACTTCCCATAGCTTAGCTGCTGCAATACATACTCTTCATGCAGTTTTCTGTGGCAAATAAGACGCTTGTTAATCCGGCTGCCATATGCAGAGATGACATTGGTATGTTCAGTGCAGGGCCAGGAATGCTGTGTGCTGTGCACGCTTTCTCCTAAGCATTACTTTCACTACTGTGCTGTTCGCTCTGTAAGGCTTCAAGGAGTGCACAGCACTCTTACAAGATGCAGGGCAGATCTGTATGGAACAGAGGGTTTAGAAGAAAAATGCACATGCCAGGCGTGTTTTGGCAGTAGCAGAAGCTAGCAGCAGAGTGTACTGAGTGAGCAGTATAGACAATTCACCTCTGGTAGAGAGAAATCGCTGTAAAACACAAAGCGCGAACAAGCGAGAAGCAGAGCAGCAGAGTGTTCTGCGCAGTGTACTGTGTGTCAGTGAGTGACTCCTGCTAAGAAGGAAGATCAACGTGCATGGTACTCCTAGAAGAAGCAGGGCACACAGAGAGGTGCACTTTTCTCCTAAGCCACCTCTAGCACAGCAGTCTGTCTAGCTTCCTGAAAGAGTAGCTTGCACTCTTTCAAGTCTGCAAAGCGAAAGTGCACTTCAAGCTAAAGAGAAAGCAAGCGCACCACACAGCACTTCTCCCTTTCCACTGTACAGGCCAGTGTGTTCTCTGCATTTCAAAGCCTAACAGCAAGATCCTGTTTAGCACAGGAGGCTGCATGTAGAATTTGCATGTAGTAGCAAAGTTAGCTGTGGTTGATCTTCCTTCTTAGCAGGAGTCACTCACTGACACACAGTACACTGCGCAGAACACTCTGCTGCTCTGCTTCTCGCTTGTTCGCGCTTTGTGTTTTACAGCGATTTCTCTCTACCAGAGGTGAATTGTCTATACTGCTCACTCAGTACACTCTGCTGCTAGCTTCTGCTACTGCCAAAACACGCCTGGCATGTGCACTTTTCTTCTAAAGCCTCAGTTCCATACCAGTCTTCTTTCCTTCTGCTAACACTGCCATACACTCTTGGAAGCCTGCAAGGAGAAGAGCACAGAACTAGGAAGAAGGAAATTCAACTTCCCATAGCTTAGCTGCTGCAATACATACTCTTCATGCAGTTTTCTGTGGCAAATAAGACGCTTGTTAATCCGGCTGCCATATGCAGAGATGACATTGGTATGTTCAGTGCAGGGCCAGGAATGCTGTGTGCTGTGCACGCTTTCTCCTAAGCATTACTTTCACTACTGTGCTGTTCGCTCTGTAAGGCTTCAAGGAGTGCACAGCACTCTTACAAGATGCAGGGCAGATCTGTATGGAACAGAGGGTTTAGAAGAAAAATGCACATGCCAGGCGTGTTTTGGCAGTAGCAGAAGCTAGCAGCAGAGTGTACTGAGTGAGCAGTATAGACAATTCACCTCTGGTAGAGAGAAATCGCTGTAAAACACAAAGCGCGAACAAGCGAGAAGCAGAGCAGCAGAGTGTTCTGCGCAGTGTACTGTGTGTCAGTGAGTGACTCCTGCTAAGAAGGAAGATCAACGTGCATGGTACTCCTAGAAGAAGCAGGGCACACAGAGAGGTGCACTTTTCTCCTAAGCCACCTCTAGCACAGCAGTCTGTCTAGCTTCCTGAAAGAGTAGCTTGCACTCTTTCAAGTCTGCAAAGCGAAAGTGCACTTCAAGCTAAAGAGAAAGCAAGCGCACCACACAGCACTTCTCCCTTTCCACTGTACAGGCCAGTGTGTTCTCTGCATTTCAAAGCCTAACAGCAAGATCCTGTTTAGCACAGGAGGCTGCATGTAGAATTTGCATGTAGTAGCAAAGTTAGCTGTGGTTGATCTTCCTTCTTAGCAGGAGTCACTCACTGACACACAGTACACTGCGCAGAACACTCTGCTGCTCTGCTTCTCGCTTGTTCGCGCTTTGTGTTTTACAGCGATTTCTCTCTACCAGAGGTGAATTGTCTATACTGCTCACTCAGTACACTCTGCTGCTAGCTTCTGCTACTGCCAAAACACGCCTGGCATGTGCACTTTTCTTCTAAAGCCTCAGTTCCATACCAGTCTTCTTTCCTTCTGCTAACACTGCCATACACTCTTGGAAGCCTGCAAGGAGAAGAGCACAGAACTAGGAAGAAGGAAATTCAACTTCCCATAGCTTAGCTGCTGCAATACATACTCTTCATGCAGTTTTCTGTGGCAAATAAGACGCTTGTTAATCCGGCTGCCATATGCAGAGATGACATTGGTATGTTCAGTGCAGGGCCAGGAATGCTGTGTGCTGTGCACGCTTTCTCCTAAGCATTACTTTCACTACTGTGCTGTTCGCTCTGCAGGCTTCAAGGAGTGCACAGCACTCTTACAAGATGCAGGGCAGATCTGTATGGAACAGAGGGTTTAGAAGAAAAATGCACATGCCAGGCGTGTTTTGGCAGTAGCAGAAGCTAGCAGCAGAGTGTACTGAGTGAGCAGTATAGACAATTCACCTCTGGTAGAGAGAAATCGCTGTAAAACACAAAGCGCGAACAAGCGAGAAGCAGAGCAGCAGAGTGTTCTGCGCAGTGTACTGTGTGTCAGTGAGTGACTCCTGCTAAGAAGGAAGATCAACGTGCATGGTACTCCTAGAAGAAGCAGGGCACACAGAGAGGTGCACTTTTCTCCTAAGCCACCTCTAGCACAGCAGTCTGTCTAGCTTCCTGAAAGAGTAGCTTGCACTCTTTCAAGTCTGCAAAGCGAAAGTGCACTTCAAGCTAAAGAGAAAGCAAGCGCACCACACAGCACTTCTCCCTTTCCACTGTACAGGCCAGTGTGTTCTCTGCATTTCAAAGCCTAACAGCAAGATCCTGTTTAGCACAGGAGGCTGCATGTAGAATTTGCATGTAGTAGCAAAGTTAGCTGTGGTTGATCTTCCTTCTTAGCAGGAGTCACTCACTGACACACAGTACACTGCGCAGAACACTCTGCTGCTCTGCTTCTCGCTTGTTCGCGCTTTGTGTTTTACAGCGATTTCTCTCTACCAGAGGTGAATTGTCTATACTGCTCACTCAGTACACTCTGCTGCTAGCTTCTGCTACTGCCAAAACACGCCTGGCATGTGCACTTTTCTTCTAAAGCCTCAGTTCCATACCAGTCTTCTTTCCTTCTGCTAACACTGCCATACACTCTTGGAAGCCTGCAAGGAGAAGAGCACAGAACTAGGAAGAAGGAAATTCAACTTCCCATAGCTTAGCTGCTGCAATACATACTCTTCATGCAGTTTTCTGTGGCAAATAAGACGCTTGTTAATCCGGCTGCCATATGCAGAGATGACATTGGTATGTTCAGTGCAGGGCCAGGAATGCTGTGTGCTGTGCACGCTTTCTCCTAAGCATTACTTTCACTACTGTGCTGTTCGCTCTGCAGGCTTCAAGGAGTGCACAGCACTCTTACAAGATGCAGGGCAGATCTGTATGGAACAGAGGGTTTAGAAGAAAAATGCACATGCCAGGCGTGTTTTGGCAGTAGCAGAAGCTAGCAGCAGAGTGTACTGAGTGAGCAGTATAGACAATTCACCTCTGGTAGAGAGAAATCGCTGTAAAACACAAAGCGCGAACAAGCGAGAAGCAGAGCAGCAGAGTGTTCTGCGCAGTGTACTGTGTGTCAGTGAGTGACTCCTGCTAAGAAGGAAGATCAACGTGCATGGTACTCCTAGAAGAAGCAGGGCACACAGAGAGGTGCACTTTTCTCCTAAGCCACCTCTAGCACAGCAGTCTGTCTAGCTTCCTGAAAGAGTAGCTTGCACTCTTTCAAGTCTGCAAAGCGAAAGTGCACTTCAAGCTAAAGAGAAAGCAAGCGCACCACACAGCACTTCTCCCTTTCCACTGTACAGGCCAGTGTGTTCTCTGCATTTCAAAGCCTAACAGCAAGATCCTGTTTAGCACAGGAGGCTGCATGTAGAATTTGCATGTAGTAGCAAAGTTAGCTGTGGTTGATCTTCCTTCTTAGCAGGAGTCACTCACTGACACACAGTACACTGCGCAGAACACTCTGCTGCTCTGCTTCTCGCTTGTTCGCGCTTTGTGTTTTACAGCGATTTCTCTCTACCAGAGGTGAATTGTCTATACTGCTCACTCAGTACACTCTGCTGCTAGCTTCTGCTACTGCCAAAACACGCCTGGCATGTGCACTTTTCTTCTAAAGCCTCAGTTCCATACCAGTCTTCTTTCCTTCTGCTAACACTGCCATACACTCTTGGAAGCCTGCAAGGAGAAGAGCACAGAACTAGGAAGAAGGAAATTCAACTTCCCATAGCTTAGCTGCTGCAATACATACTCTTCATGCAGTTTTCTGTGGCAAATAAGACGCTTGTTAATCCGGCTGCCATATGCAGAGATGACATTGGTATGTTCAGTGCAGGGCCAGGAATGCTGTGTGCTGTGCACGCTTTCTCCTAAGCATTACTTTCACTACTGTGCTGTTCGCTCTGCAGGCTTCAAGGAGTGCACAGCACTCTTACAAGATGCAGGGCAGATCTGTATGGAACAGAGGGTTTAGAAGAAAAATGCACATGCCAGGCGTGTTTTGGCAGTAGCAGAAGCTAGCAGCAGAGTGTACTGAGTGAGCAGTATAGACAATTCACCTCTGGTAGAGAGAAATCGCTGTAAAACACAAAGCGCGAACAAGCGAGAAGCAGAGCAGCAGAGTGTTCTGCGCAGTGTACTGTGTGTCAGTGAGTGACTCCTGCTAAGAAGGAAGATCAACGTGCATGGTACTCCTAGAAGAAGCAGGGCACACAGAGAGGTGCACTTTTCTCCTAAGCCACCTCTAGCACAGCAGTCTGTCTAGCTTCCTGAAAGAGTAGCTTGCACTCTTTCAAGTCTGCAAAGCGAAAGTGCACTTCAAGCTAAAGAGAAAGCAAGCGCACCACACAGCACTTCTCCCTTTCCACTGTACAGGCCAGTGTGTTCTCTGCATTTCAAAGCCTAACAGCAAGATCCTGTTTAGCACAGGAGGCTGCATGTAGAATTTGCATGTAGTAGCAAAGTTAGCTGTGGTTGATCTTCCTTCTTAGCAGGAGTCACTCACTGACACACAGTACACTGCGCAGAACACTCTGCTGCTCTGCTTCTCGCTTGTTCGCGCTTTGTGTTTTACAGCGATTTCTCTCTACCAGAGGTGAATTGTCTATACTGCTCACTCAGTACACTCTGCTGCTAGCTTCTGCTACTGCCAAAACACGCCTGGCATGTGCACTTTTCTTCTAAAGCCTCAGTTCCATACCAGTCTTCTTTCCTTCTGCTAACACTGCCATACACTCTTGGAAGCCTGCAAGGAGAAGAGCACAGAACTAGGAAGAAGGAAATTCAACTTCCCATAGCTTAGCTGCTGCAATACATACTCTTCATGCAGTTTTCTGTGGCAAATAAGACGCTTGTTAATCCGGCTGCCATATGCAGAGATGACATTGGTATGTTCAGTGCAGGGCCAGGAATGCTGTGTGCTGTGCACGCTTTCTCCTAAGCATTACTTTCACTACTGTGCTGTTCGCTCTGCAGGCTTCAAGGAGTGCACAGCACTCTTCCAAGATGCAGGGCAGATCTGTATGGAACAGAGGGTTTAGAAGAAAAATGCACATGCCAGGCGTGTTTTGGCAGTAGCAGAAGCTAGCAGCAGAGTGTACTGAGTGAGCAGTATAGACAATTCACCTCTGGTAGAGAGAAATCGCTGTAAAACACAAAGCGCGAACAAGCGAGAAGCAGAGCAGCAGAGTGTTCTGCGCAGTGTACTGTGTGTCAGTGAGTGACTCCTGCTAAGAAGGAAGATCAACGTGCATGGTACTCCTAGAAGAAGCAGGGCACACAGAGAGGTGCACTTTTCTCCTAAGCCACCTCTAGCACAGCAGTCTGTCTAGCTTCCTGAAAGAGTAGCTTGCACTCTTTCAAGTCTGCAAAGCGAAAGTGCACTTCAAGCTAAAGAGAAAGCAAGCGCACCACACAGCACTTCTCCCTTTCCACTGTACAGGCCAGTGTGTTCTCTGCATTTCAAAGCCTAACAGCAAGATCCTGTTTAGCACAGGAGGCTGCATGTAGAATTTGCATGTAGTAGCAAAGTTAGCTGTGGTTGATCTTCCTTCTTAGCAGGAGTCACTCACTGACACACAGTACACTGCGCAGAACACTCTGCTGCTCTGCTTCTCGCTTGTTCGCGCTTTGTGTTTTACAGCGATTTCTCTCTACCAGAGGTGAATTGTCTATACTGCTCACTCAGTACACTCTGCTGCTAGCTTCTGCTACTGCCAAAACACGCCTGGCATGTGCACTTTTCTTCTAAAGCCTCAGTTCCATACCAGTCTTCTTTCCTTCTGCTAACACTGCCATACACTCTTGGAAGCCTGCAAGGAGAAGAGCACAGAACTAGGAAGAAGGAAATTCAACTTCCCATAGCTTAGCTGCTGCAATACATACTCTTCATGCAGTTTTCTGTGGCAAATAAGACGCTTGTTAATCCGGCTGCCATATGCAGAGATGACATTGGTATGTTCAGTGCAGGGCCAGGAATGCTGTGTGCTGTGCACGCTTTCTCCTAAGCATTACTTTCACTACTGTGCTGTTCGCTCTGCAGGCTTCAAGGAGTGCACAGCACTCTTACAAGATGCAGGGCAGATCTGTATGGAACAGAGGGTTTAGAAGAAAAATGCACATGCCAGGCGTGTTTTGGCAGTAGCAGAAGCTAGCAGCAGAGTGTACTGAGTGAGCAGTATAGACAATTCACCTCTGGTAGAGAGAAATCGCTGTAAAACACAAAGCGCGAACAAGCGAGAAGCAGAGCAGCAGAGTGTTCTGCGCAGTGTACTGTGTGTCAGTGAGTGACTCCTGCTAAGAAGGAAGATCAACGTGCATGGTACTCCTAGAAGAAGCAGGGCACACAGAGAGGTGCACTTTTCTCCTAAGCCACCTCTAGCACAGCAGTCTGTCTAGCTTCCTGAAAGAGTAGCTTGCACTCTTTCAAGTCTGCAAAGCGAAAGTGCACTTCAAGCTAAAGAGAAAGCAAGCGCACCACACAGCACTTCTCCCTTTCCACTGTACAGGCCAGTGTGTTCTCTGCATTTCAAAGCCTAACAGCAAGATCCTGTTTAGCACAGGAGGCTGCATGTAGAATTTGCATGTAGTAGCAAAGTTAGCTGTGGTTGATCTTCCTTCTTAGCAGGAGTCACTCACTGACACACAGTACACTGCGCAGAACACTCTGCTGCTCTGCTTCTCGCTTGTTCGCGCTTTGTGTTTTACAGCGATTTCTCTCTACCAGAGGTGAATTGTCTATACTGCTCACTCAGTACACTCTGCTGCTAGCTTCTGCTACTGCCAAAACACGCCTGGCATGTGCACTTTTCTTCTAAAGCCTCAGTTCCATACCAGTCTTCTTTCCTTCTGCTAACACTGCCATACACTCTTGGAAGCCTGCAAGGAGAAGAGCACAGAACTAGGAAGAAGGAAATTCAACTTCCCATAGCTTAGCTGCTGCAATACATACTCTTCATGCAGTTTTCTGTGGCAAATAAGACGCTTGTTAATCCGGCTGCCATATGCAGAGATGACATTGGTATGTTCAGTGCAGGGCCAGGAATGCTGTGTGCTGTGCACGCTTTCTCCTAAGCATTACTTTCACTACTGTGCTGTTCGCTCTGCAGGCTTCAAGGAGTGCACAGCACTCTTACAAGATGCAGGGCAGATCTGTATGGAACAGAGGGTTTAGAAGAAAAATGCACATGCCAGGCGTGTTTTGGCAGTAGCAGAAGCTAGCAGCAGAGTGTACTGAGTGAGCAGTATAGACAATTCACCTCTGGTAGAGAGAAATCGCTGTAAAACACAAAGCGCGAACAAGCGAGAAGCAGAGCAGCAGAGTGTTCTGCGCAGTGTACTGTGTGTCAGTGAGTGACTCCTGCTAAGAAGGAAGATCAACGTGCATGGTACTCCTAGAAGAAGCAGGGCACACAGAGAGGTGCACTTTTCTCCTAAGCCACCTCTAGCACAGCAGTCTGTCTAGCTTCCTGAAAGAGTAGCTTGCACTCTTTCAAGTCTGCAAAGCGAAAGTGCACTTCAAGCTAAAGAGAAAGCAAGCGCACCACACAGCACTTCTCCCTTTCCACTGTACAGGCCAGTGTGTTCTCTGCATTTCAAAGCCTAACAGCAAGATCCTGTTTAGCACAGGAGGCTGCATGTAGAATTTGCATGTAGTAGCAAAGTTAGCTGTGGTTGATCTTCCTTCTTAGCAGGAGTCACTCACTGACACACAGTACACTGCGCAGAACACTCTGCTGCTCTGCTTCTCGCTTGTTCGCGCTTTGTGTTTTACAGCGATTTCTCTCTACCAGAGGTGAATTGTCTATACTGCTCACTCAGTACACTCTGCTGCTAGCTTCTGCTACTGCCAAAACACGCCTGGCATGTGCACTTTTCTTCTAAAGCCTCAGTTCCATACCAGTCTTCTTTCCTTCTGCTAACACTGCCATACACTCTTGGAAGCCTGCAAGGAGAAGAGCACAGAACTAGGAAGAAGGAAATTCAACTTCCCATAGCTTAGCTGCTGCAATACATACTCTTCATGCAGTTTTCTGTGGCAAATAAGACGCTTGTTAATCCGGCTGCCATATGCAGAGATGACATTGGTATGTTCAGTGCAGGGCCAGGAATGCTGTGTGCTGTGCACGCTTTCTCCTAAGCATTACTTTCACTACTGTGCTGTTCGCTCTGCAGGCTTCAAGGAGTGCACAGCACTCTTACAAGATGCAGGGCAGATCTGTATGGAACAGAGGGTTTAGAAGAAAAATGCACATGCCAGGCGTGTTTTGGCAGTAGCAGAAGCTAGCAGCAGAGTGTACTGAGTGAGCAGTATAGACAATTCACCTCTGGTAGAGAGAAATCGCTGTAAAACACAAAGCGCGAACAAGCGAGAAGCAGAGCAGCAGAGTGTTCTGCGCAGTGTACTGTGTGTCAGTGAGTGACTCCTGCTAAGAAGGAAGATCAACGTGCATGGTACTCCTAGAAGAAGCAGGGCACACAGAGAGGTGCACTTTTCTCCTAAGCCACCTCTAGCACAGCAGTCTGTCTAGCTTCCTGAAAGAGTAGCTTGCACTCTTTCAAGTCTGCAAAGCGAAAGTGCACTTCAAGCTAAAGAGAAAGCAAGCGCACCACACAGCACTTCTCCCTTTCCACTGTACAGGCCAGTGTGTTCTCTGCATTTCAAAGCCTAACAGCAAGATCCTGTTTAGCACAGGAGGCTGCATGTAGAATTTGCATGTAGTAGCAAAG
>NW_027636383.1:0-28202 GCF_903797595.1 Erithacus rubecula
TTCTTCTTCTTTGCCGTGCTGGTAGTGGTGATGGTGATGGTGGGGGAAAGAGAGAGGGACAAGAGAGGAGTGAGAGAGAGCTCTGACTCCAATACACGAATTTTTTTGGACAAATTACCCAATGAGCCAAAACCAAGCACCTGAAGCATTTCTCCTAAACCTATTAGAATTCCATAATACTAAAGTCTACATATAACTTGTGCATATGGCCTATCTGTTCTATGTGAAGAATATATAAAATATTCCTACGGTCATTTTATTTTGTCTAGAACTAAGTTTTTAATGCAGCCACTATTTTATAGGAGATTCCACAGCTTTTGTTTTTTATGGTATTTAAAACATATTTCTACATACTTCACACTAAGACTTATACTTTTACTTCATATCTATGCTACTTAATATTTTTATTTCCTTATACTAAAACCTAGACCTCTATTTAATGTCTGTGTGGTTTCCTGTATTTTAACTTCACAAAATATTTTAAATTTAATTCTTGCATAATGTTTGCTTTTGGAGGGGGTCAGAGAGGCTTGTCTGTTCCCCTCCAACAACTGGGAATGGGGACAGGGACAGAGAGAGGGGACTGGGAAAGGGACTTCAGAACTGGAATAACAACAGGAACAGGGAATGGGAATATGGGAACACAACAAGAAATATGGAAATAGAAATTGGGGAGAAAATATGGAATGGAGATTTAGAATATGGGACAGGGAACAGACATGGGGATAGGGAAACAGGATTGGGAATGGGAAAATGGGAAGGGGACTGGAAATATAGAAATGGAAATGGAACGGGATCAGGAATACTAGAAGGGGAACAGCACAGGGAATATGGGACTGGGAATATGTGAACAGTAACCAGGCAGAGAATACAGGACAGGGAATGATACCTGGAATGGGATCTCAACTGGGACGGGGGCAGGAGTGGTGTGAGATGAGAATGGGCTGGGGGCAAGGGCAATGACAGTGGGGAGAGGAGGATCCTGGACAAGGGACAGCGGGAGCCGGGTCAGGGGGAAATGGGGAGGGTGTCAAGGCAAGGGGTCCTTGATCAGCTGCCCCAGAACCTCCGTCAGCATCTCCCAGTGCAGCCAGAGCTGCTGGGCCAGGGGAGCCCAAAGCCCTGAGCAACCCTCAAGGAAACCTGAAGTCCCTGAAACAGAGAGTCCCCCACACCCTCTGGAAGATCCCCCTGTGTCTGCAGGCATGTCTTAGTTCAATGTCTTCATTTTTACCCCAGTACTGGGTGTCTGGGAAGGACAAAGAGAAATGCAAAGAATATCCAGGTCACAGGGAGCCAGCACGAAGCTTTTCCTGAACTCGGGGCACTCACAGGGCTTCTCTCAGTGGAGACGCCGTTGGTGTTGGGTCAAGTGAGATCTCCTGGAGAAGCTCTTCCCACACTCGGGACACTCGTAGGGTCTCTCCCCAGTGTGGATGAGCCGGTGCCTGATGAGGTTGGAGTTTTTCTTGAATCCCTTCCCACAGTCGCGGCAGGAGAAGGGCCTCTCATCCCAGTGAGTGCGATAGTGCTCCAGAAGGCTGGAGCTGCTCTCAAACCTCTTCCTGCATTTATTACACTCGTAGGGTCGCTCCCCTGTGTGGCTCCTCTGGTGCACAGTCAGGTTTGAGCTGTTGATGAATTGCTTTCCACACTCCTCACACTCATAGGGCCTCTCCCCAGTGTGGCTCCTCTGGTGCACAGACAGGCTTGAGCTGTGGCTGAATCTCCTCCCACACTCCCCACATTCATACGGCGTCTCCCCAGTGTGGATCCTCTGGTGCTCAGTCAGGATTGAGCTGCGGCTGAATCTCTTCCCACACTCCCCACACTCGTAGGGCCGTTCCCCAGTGTGCATTCTCCGGTGTATGATCAGGTCAGATCTCCACCTGAAGCCCTTCCCACATTCTGAGCACTTGTGGGGCTTCTCCCCATGGTGAAGCTGCTCACGCAGCCCCAGCTCCGAGCTCCGGCCGCCTCCCTGGCCCGGGCTGGCTCTTTCCTGCTGGGATCCCCGGGCTGTGCGTTTGTAGCCCCTCCTGCTGCGGGATCTGCGGGGCTTTTCCTCCCCGTTGCATTCCTGCGCCATGGAGCCGCTGCAAACGGCCTCTTGCCCGAGGCTGTGCCGTGGGGATTTGTCCTCCCTGCTGTCTGTGCTCAGCTCCTTGTCTGGGGGAGGAAGGAAAGGAAAGGATGGGATTTGCCTCCGTGCCAGAGGCAAGGGGAAGGAGATCCCACCAGGGCTGTGCTGCAGCCGGGGCCGTGCTGGGCTGGGAGATGGAGCAGGACACAGGGGGAAACGGGCACTGACCTCCTCCTCACCTGCCTGCGGCTCTCGGGCCATCGACCTCGTCCTCATGGCCTCCTCCTCCTCAATGCAGCCAAGGTTTGGGAAATCCTGGTTTGGGGGGAAAACAAGGGCTGAGCGCGTTCGGTTTGATGGTGGCGCTGCCCAAGGGCAGCTGGAGAAGTCAGCGCCCCTTTCAGCCTCGGGGGCCCGGAGCCCGCTCAGCACCAACCTCCCGCACCCCTCCAGGCTGCCGGGGGTCCCCCGGCTCCGGGATCGCCCCTCTGCCGCTCTCCCCGCTCCGGGGCTCCCGCCTTCCCCCCCGGCTCCGCCAGGGATCCCCAGAGCCGATATCGCCTCGTTCCCGCCGATACCGGGCGATCCCACATTGGAGCGGCCAAGATCCCGCCAGGGGAATTTCCGGCACGGCTTTGGGCTCCTGCAACATCCAAACATCCCCTGAAACGAAAAATAAAACCCTCCCGAAGCCCCACATGATGGATTTTGGGCGAGATCCCCCTCCCCACTCACCTGCGGGAATTTGGGGGGCGATGGTGCCGGACCCGGGGGTGCTGCGGCCTCAGCGACCAGGCGGGAGAAGTGTGTGGTTCCAAAATCGCTCCTCCTCTTCCTGCCGCTCTTCCTGTGTCCCTCCTCTTCCTCCCGCTGCTTCTCTTCCATCTCTTCCCGCTTTTCCTCTTCCTCCCTCTCCTACTCGTCTCCCAGCGCAGCCAGAGCTGCTGGAACTGGGGTGCCCAACGCCCTGAGAAACCCCCAGGTGTCTCCCAGGACGCCTCAAATCTTTGGAACCGAGCGTCCCCCGCATCCCCTGGAAGATCCCTCCGTGTCCCCAAGCAGGTCGTTATTTAACATCTCTATTTTTACCCTGGTTTTGGGTGTTTGGGAAGGACAAAGAGAAATGCAGAGAAAATCCAGGCCACGGGGAGGGTGTGCAGCCCCCAGCCAGGTGTCTTCCCAACACGGATCAGCAGCACCAGGGCTCAGGGGGGCTCTGCCCACCGGGGGTCCCTGGGGATCATCCAGCGCGGATCCTGCCATGGGGATGGAGCTGCAGCAGGACACTGTCTTGGTTTGAAATACAGGTGTCTGCTGAGGAGCTCTGGAGCTTCACTTGAAAAGGAAAATGTAAACTCCCTCCCTGGAAATTAATATCACTTGGAAATTGAGGAGCTCTCTGGCAAAGATATGGGATTTATAATAGCAGTTTTTCACTGCGAAAATGAAAATAAAAGTATAGTAATATAAAGACCAAAACACTGGCCAGGTCAGAATGCAGCCTATAACCCTGTTGCTCAGGGTTTTGGTTACAGTCTGAATAATGGTACCTGTAGTTTTCTTGAAGGGACATATGTGGTTTATTTGAAGCAATGCTTTTGGAGAAGGGTGTAGTTGCTTTTTTAGCATCTAGTGGTGATGAAGATAGCCCTGGTCTTCTTCTGGGAATTTAGTGGGAAACGCTGCTCTGATGTTTCAAATTTCAGATTTTATTTAGGTAGGAATTACTTGGCTTTTCTCCTTGTGTGGGGCATCTCCCATAAGGTATAACTCCTTGTTGGGAGGAGTTGTGAGGGATGGGTCATGGAAGAGATAAGGAGCCCTGCTCCACCTGGTTTCAGCAGATGCTGATAGAATGTATACTTCTGCTTGCATCTTGCATTGCAAAGTAAGACATGATCTACTCCTTATTCTATTGCCATCTGCATCCTACCTTAATTAATACCTTCTTTCAACTCTATATTTTTATCCACAGTGATACTTTACACACACTTCTCACTTTAGATTAGGTTTTTCTGTGGTACTCAATGGGATTTTTATCTTTCTGCATTAGCTATAAAGTGTAACTGGGTTTTTGAGCAAAACACAATTGTACGGATTGGTTTGCCTTTGCTTGAGGTGGGCCTAATCTAAACAGTCTTCAAATACTTTTTATGTGTCCTACAGGGTCTTTATCCCCATCCACTGTGTGCAAGGCTTCAGACTGGGCAGGACTTGCTTGAGTGATGGACTCTCAGGTGTTGACTATTTAGGTGGCTTTTGTTAAGTTCATTTCTCAATGTTTGGATGTTTCCCTGCCAAGTGCATTTAGGGTAATTTTAAGTAGTCTGTTGTACAGTTCAACTTTCCTGACAGCTGGTGTGTGATAAGGGATATGATCTATTTATTCAATATCCTGGTTTTTGGCTGAGGTGTTTCTAAGGCTGTTCTTGAAATAGGTCCTCTTGTCTGACGATTCTCTCAGGGGTGCTGTGTCTTTATAGGACTTGCTTTTTTGGTCTTCAGACGGTGTTTTGAGTAGTAGTGTGAGGTACAGGGTGGATTTCTAATGATCTAGTGGTGGCTTCTACAGTTGTGATCACGTAGCACTTTCCTTGGGGGGTTTGAGGCAGTGTGATGTAGTTCATTTGCTGGGCTTCTTTATACTTATATTTGGAATACTGCACCCCATATTAGAGAGGCTTTATCGGCTTGACTTGCTTGATTTTAGCACGTCTTACAGTTATGGATAGTTTGAGAAATCATATTTATAGTCAAATCTGCTCTTCAGTTTTGTGCCTACTTATAGGTGGCATTTTGCCTTGATGGCTTGAGGCAGTGTGGGCCTATTGAGCTAGGAACAACTCTCCCTTATGTTGCTAATTTAAATTTATTTGTGACATCTCAGCTTGATCATGCAGCTTGATCCATGTGCTCCTTGTTTTAGTGTTCTTTATTAGCCTGACTTTTGGAGATGTGGCTGTCTACATGATGGACTTTTACAGAGAGTTTGTCTGAGTGGCAATGTTTTTGCACTCATCAGCAGCCTCAATTGGTTTTCCTTTATGTTGCTAGCTGGCCTTTTTTCACCTTTCTAGCTAACTCCACAGAGCATTGGTTACTATCTATGATTCAGTACAAAGGCAGAGGTTTGGCCAGTTGCCTCTGGTCTGGGTGAAGGTTTGTTGCTGTTCAGGGCCACTGCTGGAATTTTTCTTCTTAGGGTGACCAGGCAGAGAGGGCTCACGATGTGGCTGCACTCAGGAGTGCATTCTCCAAAAACCTATGGCCCCTAGGAAAGCTTGTGTTTCCTTCTTGCTGGTTGGTGGAGACACTGTGATGATCTCATTGATCGTTTCAGTGGGGATCTGGCTCTGTCCATCTTGCCACTCCCAGGAACTGGATCTCTCAGGCAGGTCCCTTGACTTTGCTCTTCTCAATGGCAAAACCTCCTTCCAGCAGAATCTGGATGATCTTCTCTCCTTTCTCAAATACTTTTATTGCCGTGTTCCTCCACACAATGATGTTATTGATATATTGCAGATGTTTTGGAGCTTTACCCTTTTCCAGTGCAGCCTGGATCAGCCCGTGGCAGATGGTGGGGCTGTGTTTCCACCCCTGGGGCAGTCGGTTCCAGGTGTGCTGCACATCCCCCAAGGTGAAAGCAAACTGAGGCCTGCACTCTGCTGCCAAAGGAATGGAGAAAAATGCATTGGCAATGTCAATGGTGCCACTTTGCTGCCTTGGGCTCCAGCTCCTCCTGGAGATCCAGTGTGTCTGGCACGGCAGCGCTAAGCACTGGAGAATCAACGACTGGGAGAGAGAGGGGGTCTGCTGACTGCTGATCAGAATCCAAATTTACTCTCAGCTACATGTGCTTATATACCATTTTTAGGAAAGCTGGTAATTTTTTGTCACATTATTTGGGTTAAACATCACACAAACAAGCTTACACATTTTGCAACATTTCTATTTGATTCATTCTTCTTTCCTGTCACCAGTCTTGATGCAATCTTCATGGAGCCCTCAAAGCTCTGTTTGCTCATGCCAGGGCATCTTGGTTATCAAGCTGCTTACGCTAATTAAATCCACAGTACTCTGTCTTAGCTCCCACAGTGTTGTCCCTTCATTCAAGGCACAATAGCCTACAGTCAATTTCTATTGTCTGTCAGATTTGCCCACAGACAAAGTGGGGCTGTGGAAGGGTGAGTGGGTTTTACTGTGTACCCTTTGACTTTTTAGGCAAAAGGTTATGGGTGGGGATAATGGCATCTTGATTAATGTGATACTGCTGGCTGTGTGCTGTTGAGGTGTGTCATGATCCACCCAACCCGAGCGGGAGTCGTGCCTGGTTCTTTTATGGATCTCAGAGCGCAAAAGACACAGCAGGGGAAAACACCAATTTGCTTCTGCAGAAATGCACTTTATTTAGTGCCAACCAAAATGCGATATTGGGACACAGAGAGAGTGAGAGAGAGAGAG
The DNA here is from genome assembly GCF_903797595.1 of Erithacus rubecula. Taxonomy (NCBI): domain Eukaryota; kingdom Metazoa; phylum Chordata; class Aves; order Passeriformes; family Muscicapidae; genus Erithacus; species Erithacus rubecula. The sequence goes on from NW_027636383.1 coordinate 6,545, forward strand.
AGAGAGAGAAAGGGGGGTCGGGGTTATAGCTGCCAAGACGGGCAGACGAATCCTCGTGGAGCAGCCAATAGATGTCTGTTGCCACCTGGGGAGATCTCGGGGGTCTCCTCTAAGAAAGTCACTTTTATAGTCCTTTCCCAAAGCGAGTAGCTTCTGGCCAAAAGGTGGGAAGATTTATGGACTATTGTATGTGGAGCTCGTTACCCTGAGGAACAGGTGGAAACAGGACGTTTCAAGGCACAACAAACCATTTTTGTTGTTATGAACACACACAGGGCAGCCCATACTGGACCAGTCCATTGTTCTTCCATCTGTGGGAGCTTTGTTGAGTCAGCGCCCCGTGACTAGTTGTCATGAGAAACCAGTCCTGGTAGGCATCACCTGCGGAACAGTCACTTGGCGTTCCTCCCATCCCTGGCCAGCGCAGGCCTCAGGCGAGGGTCGTTGGGCAGAAACAGACGAGAGGCTCAGACGGACTCTCCCAACAGGGAATATGGAAATAGCAACTGGAGAGAGAATATGGGATGGAGATACAGAAGATGGGAGAGGGAACAGAAAGGGCTGATGGAGAGATTTTGTGTCAGAGGGGCTCCCAGTGCCCGTCCCTCGAGAGGCCTGGGTTGAGGAGCAGCAAGCGGAGCCGTGCAGCCCAGGGCCGCTCCGTGCCTCGTCTGCCTCCCTGCAGGGCCAAGCCCCCGTGGGACACGCGGCTTCTCCCGCCCAGGCCCTCCATGGGCAGCCGTGTGCCCCCAGGAAACGTCCCTCCCGCTCCAGGCGGGCGCTGCGGGCGCTGCGGGGTCTGTTCCGCTGTCCCTGCCTGAGGCCACGGCCCGAGCACTGAGGGAGATGAGGAGCAGCTCCGTGCAGCAGGAGGCTCAGCCCTGGTGGCCCTGTGGCTCTGCCCTCCTGTTCTGGGCATAGGGATAGAATAATAGTAGGAACATTAAAGTACAGAGAAGACGAGAGGAAAAATAGTAGTAAGGACAAGGAGAATAAGTGTAACAATAATAATTTTAGAAGACACAAATTATAAAATTTAATTAATAATGTAGAGCCAGCCCCAGTGTCTGTGCCCTGGCACAGGAACAGAACCCCAGGAGCGGCTGGAGCTGGCCCTGGTGGGATTTAGGTTGGATTTTTGGGCAAGGTTCTCCCCGCAGAGGGTGCAGGGCACTGCCCAGGCTCCCCAGGGATGGGCTCGGCCCCGAGGCTGCCAGAGCTGCAGGAGCGTTTGGAGCCTGGGCAGCGCCCTGCTGGCAGCAGGGACCCAGCCCCGGCCCCGGGCTCTGTCCCCGCGGCGCCGCAGAGCCCAGGGGACACCTGCGAGAGCAGCTGCGGTGCTCGGCCATTGGCCCGGGCCGGGTGCAGCAGCCGCCCCTGGGCTCGGGGAAGCGCAGGAGGCTCTCGCCGTGCCCCTCGTGCAGCTCTTGGGGTGCCCGTGCACGGCCCCGGCCTCGCCTGGTGCCCCTGCCCCGCTCAGCTCCCCGTGCCCGGCAAAGGCGCCCGGGCTGCGCTCGCTGCCCCCGGCTGGCGCTGCTGAAGGCAGGGACGAGCCCCGGGCCCGGCAGAGCCCTGAGGGACAGCCCTGCTCCCCGGCCTCCCGCCGCACGCGGAGCCGCTGCCCACAAGGCCCTGGCACGGCCCTGGGGCCAATTGCTCGTGCCTGGCCAGCGCAGCTGCACACCCAGGGCTCTGCAGCCTGGGGCTGGGGCTGGCGTGTGCCAGCGTGGCCAAAGCCTCTCAGGGCTCTGGGCACAGCAGGGGCCACCAGGCCATGAGTCTGGGACTGCTCCCAGACAGTTCCTGGCTGCTCCACTGCTCGTGGAATGCCAGGGGTGGCCGTTGGTGACACGGGCGCTTCGTGTCATGGCCCTTTGTGATGTGGGACATGGTGGTGGCCACAGACCATTGTGACATCAGTGAGCCCCAGCCTTAACTCAGGGTGTTTAAGGGGCGCAGAGCCCTGGAGTGCTCAGTCCCAGGAGAGCCGCTCTCTGAGGAGGAAGCAGCTCCCAGGTTTACCAGTTTACCAGTCACGTCCAGCCAGCAGTTGGACGTCTCTCTTCCTCCTGGGTGCTGCCTTCCACAGCCCTTTGTAAGTGTTGACTCCATTTCCCCCTGCACCCATGAGGTACACCAGAAGGACAAATTCCAGAATTGTAGAGTCCCAGAGCCTGCCATGGTGCAGATGGAGATCTCCAATTCAAACGGAAAGAAAAATGAATTGGGAAGGCTGAAGCAGTCACATTCTTTGGATTTCGATGAAGGTATTAATATGCTGCTTTTCCTAACTCCTCCCTGGGGAACTGTGGTGTAAAGATTTGTTTAATCAGAGAAGCTTCTGCCTGAATTAGGCAACAAGCAAGATCCTTTTCAATTGTACAGATGTTATTAACAGAAATGCAACCCAGAGAGATAGAAAGGAATAAGAGAGGAGAGGTGGGGTGTAGAGAAGAGAGAAACATTAGGTATGAAAACATCACCACCACATGGATTCTCTGTGGTCCAGGCAGTCCTTTTTCAGTGGTGGGGGTCCCCAGGTGGGTCTGGAGGTACCACCTTTATACTGCCCAAGATTTGAGTACCCACAAGTACAGATTGTCACAGCTGCTCTTAGATCTCAGGCTGGAAGGGATGCAAGCTCTACAGCAAGAAAAAGATTCTTGCTTGAGTCTAAAAACATGCGAGCATTGTTCTTCAGGAGCCACAAAATATAGAGCAGCTGGTGAAAGAAAAATTTGGACTGTGTTTCAAGTTGGGGCTTAGGCTGCAGCTTTTGTGCTGACTGAGCCATGAGAGCAAATGCACTTTTGGAAATGAAATGCTCACAGCAAAGCTCTTCTTACAGGTTGTATTGAACATACTGTGATTCTCCTGCTGGCAAGAGTGCAGAAACTTTGCATCCAAACTTTGTTTCATCTGAACTTTGGGCCTCTGGAATGGATAAGGAAATGGCCATAAAAACATGGCATGAGAACTGCTCCAGTCTTTTTTCTCTATTTCTTGTTAGAGCCACTATGTTGTCTCTCTCCCCCCCTCTGTCTATCTCAAGCTGTTGTCTTTTGTGAAACTGCATCTGCTGCTGCATGACTGGAATGGCTGTGGAGATGCCACCTCATGCATTCAGAACAGAAAAGCTGAGCTGGGCTTTACACCATGGTAGTGCAGTAGAGAAAAGTGGCCATGCCTTCTTTCTACAGCCCAGAACTGGCTACTGGAGAGAAAGTTGTGTGTGTCCCATCATTGATTTTTGGAGCTTTTTCAGAGTAATTTACTGTGAGAACAAATCTCTGAAGGATGTTTACAAGACCATCCAGTGGGTATTTTTTGGCTATTTAAAAATCTCCTGATGAAGAGTGTAAAAATTCTGCTTTTCTGCAGGAGAAGGAAAACAAACTTCCATTGTCTCCACATGCTCTGCCACAAACACCCAAGCAGACTACTTGAGGTGAGTGAAAGAGCAGTTAAGCCTTGGCACTTGCAGTGGGTGCCATGTGAAGCTCTTCCCAGTTTTGAAAGGGTGATGTTGAGAAGGTTTTGCTGGCCCTGCATGGCTAAGAGCTGAAATGAACACCAAGGTGGGTTCAGGCTGGGCTGGCCCTCCCTTCCTGCAGTGCAGTTGCTCAGGGTCAGCTGCAGCAGTGGTGCTGCACCCCCCCTTGTATTTGCAGTGCAGGAGGGGATGGAGAACTGTGTGTGTGTGGTATCAAACACTGGAATGGCTGCCAGCTGCTGTCAGAGCAGTGATGTTGGAAAGGGCACCCAGGCCTCCTGCAGCCCTGGGGCTCTGGGGCAGCTGTGCCCTTTGGAGCAGGCACTGCAGAGCCCTGGGTCACATTGGATACAGCCAGGGATGCTCCGTGGGAAGGCTGAGGGCAAGGTGGTCCTGCAGGGGAGCAGCTGAGTGAGGCCTGTGCAAGGACTCTTGCCAGGAAATGTCACTGGGCAGATGTCAGAAGTCTCGGCACATCCCACATTGTTGAAAGACATCTGCAGTTTTCTTTTCAGAACACACCAACACAGCAGTCAGGTGCATCTGGCCTGGGATGCATCCCTGGCACAAGCTGCTCTCTGTCTTGATACTGAATTTCAACGTATTAAAGATTTACTGCTTGTAGCAATTGATCTCAGGAAGTTCTTAAGGATTTTTTCCAGTGTGAAGGTAGTTTTTGTCATTCAAAAGAATTAGGTGTTCAGGCCGGGAGGAGCAGAAGCATTGGTGTGTCAGTGTTGGGAAATGTTGTCTGTTTTTCATATTGACCACTTCATCTTGGATTTTGATCATGAGCTTTGTAAATCTCACTTGTGTTGACTTGAGGGTAAAAATCTTTCTCCCATCAATTGCTTCAGGCATTAATGAGTTTTACCCTCGTTAGGAGCTGATGTTATTTGAGTTTTTGTAGTTGCACTTTCAGACTTGTACAAAGTTTGTTTTTAATGGCTGTAGTAGAAGTGCCTCAGTTCACGGCTCAGTTTTTTAACTGCTGTCCACTAGAAGCATCAAATATTATCATGAACTCTGCTTTGCTGTTAGAAAGGGAGACATCCATGTAGCTCAAAAGTTCAACTCTGTGTGACCAAAGCCATAAATTCAGTCCCTGCCAAAAATGTATTTCAGATGGATTTTCAAAAGTAAATGTTGATTTAAAAGTTTTTCCTATAGAGAAAGAGAATATAACTTAGCTATGTTTCTTCTCTTCCTGAAGTTGTGGTCTTTGTTGGTCATTTGATATTTGAAAGAAGTGCCTGTGTTTTCTAGATGTGCTCCACGTGCTAATGAAGAAAACCTCTACAATGCAAACTATTAGAAGCTAAGTGTCATAGAAATGTGGCAGATTTCTGGAGTTACATGACTACATCCTCTTAAAGCAAAGAACTTGCATGTAGAAACAGTCAGTCCCAGAGCAACTAACTCGAACCTTGGGAGTCTCTGTTTGACAGTTGCCACATGGTTGGTGCAAAACTATACATGTGCTTTATGGAATAGGAACACATTAGAATTTTCTCTTAGAGTTCACTCACAGAAAAATGATCTATTTTTTTCTTTTAGAAAATACATTGCCGTAGTCTCCTTGGAGCAACACCAGCACTACAAGGATGACTTCAATGCAGAGTATGAGGAATACAGGAATTTACATTTTCAGATTGATAAGATTCACAAGGATTTCCTGCAGTTTTATGAGCAATGGAAGAGTCTGATTCCAGGCTCTGAAGCCTATAAGCTAAAGAAAGATAAAATTGTGAAGAGTGTGTTTCATCACAGCAATGACTTGAATTCCCTGGAGCTGCTCAGTGAGAAAAAGGGAAACTGCAGCATTGGCATATGCGCTCAGACACTGCTTGGGCTGTGTCTGATTTTTGTGGGACCCTGCCAAAAAAATCCTGTTTGAGCTTTCTGTGAACAAAGAGTAAGGTGAGGTGTGTCCCAAGCAGAATCTTAGAGCATGTGCTCCTTCTGTTCCCTATTGAGAGGCTTAATTGCAGAACCTGGGGGATGCTGGAGCTGGGGATTGGTTTTTGCAAAGCTCCCAGAAGAGTGGTGGCTCACAGAGAAGAAAATCTCTACAGTCAAACTGAGGGCTCTTTTAGTGTTTTCCGTAGTTTTCATTTTATGGTTGGAGTGAATTATTATTCTTTTTTTTTTTTCTTTTTGAAGATGCTGCTTCATCGAATCCTGACATATTATCAGCAGTTACAACAGGTATGTGTGGCACCTGTTGGTGACTGCTGGTTTCTTCTTTTGACATCTCCTGCTCCATGCAGGCTCCTTCTTGGAATTCATCAGAGTTGCTGCTGGTTTCTTATTTTGATATCTCCTGCTCCATGCAGGCTTCCCCTTGGATCTCTTCCTGGTAACTGCTGGTTTCTGCTGGGTACTGCTCCTGCTCAATGCAGGCTTCCCTTGGAATCCTTTGTCGTCATTTCTGGATTTGTCTTGGGACAGCTGTTGGTATATCTCATTGTCTTCATCCATTTGGTAAATCTCCTGGTCCATCACTCTTTTTGGCCACTGGTCCATATCCAGCTCTTGCTGTGTGCCATCTTCCCAATGGATTCTCTTATCTGCTTTCTCCCAATGGCCTTCTTGGTGACTCACAGCTTCACATGGGGAAACTTCCTGGATTTTCCCTTCTTCTTCTTGCTGGTAAAACTCTGACTTTCATCTCTTCCCCAAGGCAAAGCTCTTGGCCAGTTATGTCTCCCCACTAGGGAAGCTCTTGATCTGTGTTGCTTTTCCCCTCTTCCTCCATAGTGGCAAAGGCCCCCTCCTCCTCGGTGTCTGACAGGTGCAGGCCTGAGCTGTCGCCTGCCTGCAGCCACTGCCCGCCCAGGGCCTGTTCTTCCAGCCGGGCAGGCAAGGGGCTGGCTGCCTGGGAGTTGGGCTTCACCTTGTCCTCCTCCATCTCCAACCTCGTTTTTCGCGCAGGGATCCCGGGAGCTGCTTCCTCGCGAGCGAGCGGCGCTCCAGGGACTGGGCAGCGCAGGGCCCTGAGCCCCTTTTATAGCCCTGCAGGGCGTGGCTGGGCCATGTCACGGGGGCCCCTGGCAGCTCCATGTTCCACATCACCCAGGCAATGATAGAACGCTGCAGTGTCACCAACGGCCAGGCCCGGCACCCCTCCAGCAGCCCAACCCCCTGCAAGGGGCCTGGAGCTGCCCCTGGACTGGAGGGCTTCCAGCCCCTTGTTCTGATGCACTGATTAAAATGGTCTGAAATGGCTCTGCCTGAGTCAGGGTGCGAATGAGGCCCTCTGCCAAAGTCAGTAGTACAGGTTTTATTGGAGAGTAAATGAGAGACAGAGAGAATGACAGAGAGAGCAAAAGAGAAATGGAAAAGGGGTGGGGGGAGAGAAAGAGAGTGATAGAGAGACATTAAGTAGAAAACCTCAGCACTCTGTGGATCCCAATGGCATCCTGCTGTCTGATGGAGAGCACCCACAGATCCCTTGGAGATGGATCCCCATGGCATCCTGTGGGTGCTCTCCATCTCCATGTTCTGGGGCTCAGGGTCCCCCACAAACACAGCTCAGGGGGTTGGTGCACACCTGGGCCGGGTGGGAAGGCCCAGGTACCTGCCCTGGCAGGGACAAGTCTGAGCCAGGCTCTTGCAGCAGCCTGTGCCTCTGTTGCATCCCTTTGCATCAGGAGCAGAGCTGTGCTGCAGGGCCTCAGCAGAGCCTGGGCAGCGCTTTGGGGCTGTTTGATGGATTCTGGCCCCTCCTCAGCTGCCCCTCACGGCAATGTCTCGTGGATTGGCCTTCCCGGGTGGGGATTTTCCAGCTGGGGCAGTTTGTGTGAGGGAGGATGGGTGTTCACTGCCTGTGAGCAGAGGTTACGCCACAGCCCCAGAACTGTCCTGGTCCCTCCCTGGCTGTGGGGAGTGTTTCAAACGTGGCCTCAGCAGATGAGCCTGTGGGCTGCGGCCTCCCCCAGCCCGAGCCTGGCCCGGGCTGATTTTCAGGTCAGCTACTGGGTTTGGCTTTCTTGTGGATACATTCCCCTGCCTCAGTCTTGTTTCCTTGTCCCTAAACCAGAGGTAATTGAACAATGGTGTCACTTTTATTGTGCCTCAGTTGCTTTTAGGCAGCTCAAGTCCCAGCCCAAAGCTGCAGTCAGGGGCAGGAGGGGTGGGCTTGGATGGTCTCTGCCCCTTTATTCAGTTTAGCCCTAATGGGCAAAACTTGTTCCTACCAATGTTTCAGCCATTCCCCATAACATTTCCGTGTTGGACAATGCTGCAGTGCCCAGAGCCCTGCCAGGCCCGGTGCCCCAGGACAGACACCCCGAGCCCCCCCTGCCAGGCCTGGCTTTGCAGGCCGGGCTGTGCGGGGCCAGAGCAATTGGCCGATGGACGCGGCCAGGGAGTTGTGCTCAGCGGCTCCATGGCCGGCTGCAGGCCAGGGATGAGGGGTGTCCCTCAGGGAGGCTCTGCCTGGGCCCCGGGGCTCTGCAATGGCTTTGGCAGTGGCCCAGAGAGGGGCTGGAGCTGCCCTCAGCACGGGCTGTGCAGGGACAGGAGCCGAGCGGGGCAGGGGCTGAGCAGAAGCGCTCGGGCTGCGCACGGAGGAGAAGCTCAGCGCGAGCCGGCAGTCGCTGCTGCCGGCCCAGAAAGCAGCCATGGGCTGGGCTGCATGGAGAGGAGCAAGAGCAGCAGCCAAGGGAGCTGAGCGTGGCCCTCGAGGCCATTCCTGTGAGACCCTGCCTGGAGCTCTGCATCTGTGTGGGGGCCCCACAATGAGGAGGACGCGCAGCTGCTAGAATGAGTTCAGAGGACTCAGAGGGAAACAAAGAGTGTGCAAGATAATCAGATATTTAATTGTTATTGTAATTATTTACTACTTCTACTACTATTTCTTCTTTTCCTTCTTCTTTTTCTCCTTCTAATTTTCTTCCTCTTGTACTTTTTGTACTCCTTCTTCTTCCTCTTCATTTCATTCCTATCCTTATTCCTATTCTTATTCCTATTCTTATTGCATTCTTATTTGCATTCTTATTCCTATTATAATCTTCTTCTTCATCTTCTATTTTTCTGTTCCTAACTACTATTCTATTTCCTATGTACTGCTACTGTTTTTTCATCTTCTTCAATTTCTTCTTAGCATTCCTATTCTAATTCTACTTTTTATGTTTATTTTTGGGTTTTTTTTGTTTTTTGTGGATTTTTGGCTGGGATTTTTGTGGGGTTTTGTTTTGTTTTGTTTTGTTTTTTGCTACAACTACTACTATTTTTAAAAGCAACATTCATTTGTTCAAGTAGAGTTCCTTGTGTCACAATCCTGCTGGGGTCAGGCAATAGAAGAACTTCTGGGCGGTGGCAGAGTCGCTGTCTGTGGAAGTGCTTGAGGTGTTGGATGTGGCACTTCAGGACACAGTTTCAGGTGATGGTGGTGGTTCCAGGCTGCCGGTGGGAATGGAAGGTTGTCCTGGTGTCTCGTCCCCTCGGTGCTGCTCGGCATTCCAGCTGGGCACGCGGCACCAAGTGTCCCCCGGGCGCTGGTGTGGGGCTGGCAGGAGCACGGGGCCGGCGCAGCAGGCGGGCCCTGCTGAGGCTGCAGGGCCGGCGCAGGCCAAGGCAGCCCGTGCGGCTCCTCAGGCCCGGGGCAGCCGGGGCCGCCATGGCAGAGCCCGGCCTGGCTGGGCCGGGCCCTACGGCTCGGGCTGGGCAGCCAGGCAGGGGCAGCCAAAGAGGCGGCGCAGCGCCCGCAGCGCCCGCCGCAGCCGCCAGGGACCTTTGTGGACGGGCCCCGGCGCTGCCACATGGGGAGCCGAGGCACAGAGCGGCTCCGGGGAGCGCGGCTCACATGGGCCCAGCTCAGCCCAGGCCTCGCCAGGGGATGGTGAGGGGAACTCGCCTGCGGATAAACCTCCCCAGCTGCGCACACGCTCATCCTCATCCTCACAGAGCTGGAGGAGGCTCATTCTGTCCCCCTCATCCTCCTCTCGCTGCGCCCCGATTCTCTGTGCCCAGATGTCCTGCCCAGGATCTTGCTGGCTGTCATTTTCCCAGCTGGATTGCATGGAGGGTCTCTTCTCATTCCCACCGGACGCCTCCTGGTCAATGTAGTTTTCCTTCTCAGAAAGTTTTTGGTCCATGGACTCTTCCCAGTCTGATGGTTCTTGGTAACTGTCAGCATCTCTATGGGGCAGCTCATGTTCACTGCATTCTTCCCAGTCAAAAAAACTGTGGGAGCCCCCGACTTGTCCATGGGCAAGGCCTTGTTCTGAGCTTTCTTCCCAGTCTGACACTTCTTGGTAGCTGTCAACATCTCCGTGGGACAGCTCGTGCTCGCTGTATTCTTCCCAATCAGGCAGACTGTGGGAGCTACCAGCTTGTCCTTGGGCAAGGTCTTGCTCTGAGCATTCTTCCCAGTCTGACACTTCTTGGTAGCTATCGTCATCACTTTGGGACAGCTCTTCCTCACTGCATCCATTCCAGTCAGAGAGCAAATTATAGCTGCAGACATCTTCTAAGGAGAGCTCCTGCTCAATGCAGAATTCCCCTTGGGATTTTTCATGGTAACTGCTGCTTTCTTCTGGGAACAGTTCCTGCCCAGTTCAGACTTTCCCTTCAGTCTCTTTCTGGTAGCTGCTGCTTTCTTTTGGTGATAGGTGCTGCCCAATGGAGGTGTCCTCTAGGGATTCCTCATGGTCACTGCTTGTTTCTTTTGGAGAAAGTTCCCGTACAATGCAGGCTTCCCCTGGGATTTCTTCATGGTCACTGCCGGAAATTACTTTTGACACCTCCTGCACAATGCAGGCTTCGTCTTGGGATTCCTCATGGTCGTTGCTGTTTTCTGCAGGGGAGAGCTCCTGCTCAATGCAGGCTTCCCCTTGGGTCTCTTCAGTGTAGCTGCTGGTTTCTGCAGGGTACAGCCCCCACTCAATGCAGGCTCCCTCTTGTGTGTCTTCCTGGTAGCTGCTGGTTTCTTCAGGGAAGAGCTCCTGTCCAATGCAGGCATCCCCTTGGATGTCTTCAGTGTAGCTGCTTGTTTCTTCTGGGTACAGCATATGCTCAATGAAAGCTTCCCCTTGGATCTCTTAAGTGTAGCTGCTGGTTTCTTCTGGGAAGAATTCCTGTCCAATGCAGGGTTCTCCTTGGTATACCACATGGTCACTGCTGGTTTCTTCTTTTGACATCTCCTGCTCAATGCAGGCTTCCCCTTGGATCACTTCCTGGTAGCTGCTGGTTTCTTCAGGGGAGAACTCCCGTCCACTGCAGGCTTGCCCTTGGTATACCTGTTGGTCACTGCTGGTTTCTTCTTTTGATATCTCGTGCTCAATTCAGGCTCCTTCTTGGGATTCTTCACGGTCGCAGCTGGTTTCTTCTTTTGACAGCTCTGTGAGAGTCCGTCCGAGCCTCTCGTCTGTTTCTGCCCAACGACCCTCGCCTGAGGCCTGCGCTGGCCAGGGATGGGAGGAACGCCAAGTGACTGTTCCGCAGGTGATGCCCACCAGGACTGGTTTCTCATGACAACTAGTCACGGGGCGCTGACTCAACAAAGCTCCCACAGATGGAAGAACAATGGACTGGTCCAGTATGGGCTACCTTGTATGTGTTCATAACAACAAAGATGGTTTGGTGTGCCTTGAAACGTCCTGTTTCCACCTGTTCCTCAGCGTAACGATCTCCACATACAATAGTCCATAAATCTTCCCACCTTTTGGCCAGAATCCACTCGCTTTGGGAAAGGACTATAAAAGTGACTTTCTCAGAGGAGACCCCTGAGATCTCCCCAGACGGCAACAGACATCTACTGGCTGCTCCACGAGGATTCGTCTGCCCGTCTTGGTAGCTATAATCCCGACCCCCCTATCTCTCTCTCTCTCTCTCTCTCTCTCCCACTATCACATTTTGGTTGGCACTAAATAAAGTGCATTTCTGTAAAAGTAAAGTGGTTTTGTCCCCTGCTGTGTCTTTTGTGCTCTGAGATCCAGAAAAGAACCAGTCACGACTCCTGCTCGGGTTGGGCGGACCACGGCATTATTTGGTGTTGTCGGCAATTGGATTCCAGATACTGGAGGAGTTGGGGTTTTCTGTGCACTTTATACCAGGGCAAGACCTGTGCCATTTCAGCCGCACCTAGCCTGTCAGTGCCGTAAGGACTGAACAGTGTTAGAAAGCAAGGGAGGTGGTATTGGGTTCTTCCCACAATCTGCACACAGACCGAGGTGGATAATCAACTCCACTTCCAGTTATCGGAGAATTTTTTGAAAGGATCTCAGCTGAGCAAAAGATGGACTTGTGTTTTTTGTTGTTTGCTGCTTGGTGTAGTTGAGGAGACACACACTGTGCAACTAAAGAGAACCTCCCAAGCGGTTTGGTCCCCTCAGCCACCCAGGGAAGAGAGGGGGTTGTCCCCAGCAGAAGTCTGTGTGTTAAGTCGACCTCCCTGAAGTGGTTTTTGCCCCTTGCACATAATTGTAACTCACAGAATATTGTTATTGTTGTTTAGTTGTTGTATTTGACTACTTGGGATCGCAAAGAGACAAGTGGTTTTTGTGATTAAGTTAGTACCTCCCAAGTAGTGTGTCTCTTCATCCTCTCCAGGGACAAGAAGGCATTCACAGTTTCAGCTGTGCTTTTTGTGTAACTTTAAGTGTGTCTCCCTGAGAGTGGTTTTGGTCCCTTCGTAAAAATGTCTGAAAATGATAAAGCTGCATTTTACGCTTTACTAGCTAAGTATAATGCCAGACACTCCCAAGGGGGGGAAGACTGGGCACACAGTAATTGGTTTTATTTAGAAAATGTGATTGATAGAATACATTCTTTGCAACATGAAACAAAATTCAAACTGAGCAAGAAAAATAAAACCACACTTTGCACAGTTCTAGGCGCTTGTCTTTCAGCTGCTGTAGAATCTCATTTTAATCGAGTGAATGAGGAAATTGACATGATAGACTCCTTGCAAAACCTGGTGGAAGCTTTGCATAAACTATTACAGGAGAAAACAAATCAGGTAGAATCTCTGGAAAACCAACTAGAACAGAAAACAAATCAAATAGAAACTCTGCAAAAGCAACTAGAGCAGGAAAGAAACCACAACTATTTGCTGCAACTATCACATGCCTCACAACATGCAGATACAGCTAATGAAACAGAAGAAAAGGAAACATATCACATAAAGCAGATATACCCACAGAGAGAACTAGTACATGTACAAAATAGTGGGGAAAATTGCTTCTCTAAAATAAGACCTCTTGTTAAAACGGAATATAGATACCTGAACAAGGAGGATTTTGACCCCCACATAACCTCCAAAGAAATACCATACACTGCTACTGAATTGGCCAAATTAAAGAAAGAATACTCACATCTCCCCCAAGAATCTGAGACCGAATATGTTTTTGGAGTTTCACTCACTGGAGGAGATCAAATTAAATTAAGTGAACAAGAAGCCAGTGAGTACTGGGGGCCTGGAGTTTTCTTAACAATTGGAAACACTCGTGTTCCATGGTCTCTGACACAGCATGCAGCCTACTGGGCTGGGGGACTTAGCCCCCTAGAAAGAGGTGATCCTCTAGCCATAACTGGTACCCCAGACCAACTCTTAGAAAACATTCAAAAAGCTGCCTGCTTGCAAATTATACATGAAATAAAATTCACTGCTGGCCATAAATCACCTATGCAATTACCTGTAAATGTAAAACAATACCCTCTTCCCTCTTGTGCCAAAGAAGAGATCAAACCGGTTATATAGGACTTGCAAAACTCCCCTGTATGGCCAATCCAAAAACCCAAACCTGACACTGTAGCTGTGTACCAATACATAGATGATGTATTGATAAGAGGAGAAGAAAAAGAAGATGTGAGGGATGTGCAACAGAAAAGGCTAGAAAGCCTTGGTTTGAAGATTCCTTCAAGGAAAATTCAAAAACCTTCTCAGGAAGTGAAGTTTTTGAAGACAGCCACTACTGCGATTGCCCCCCGCCCCCGATGGGGTGACCCAGAAAAGGAACTGTAAAAAATCTGGCAATAACAGAAACTGAGAACTTGGGCAACAGCAATGACAAACCTGCCTCAGTAATTAAAGAAGCCTCTGCTTTCTCCCCCAAACAATCTTTGTTCACTAATTCTTTGTTCACTAATGCTTCTGCTGAGCAAATTATTGCTGGGGGATGGGGTGATTCTTGGGTTGGAGTGCTGATGGTTATTTGGGGTGTTTTCCAGCTTGAAGTGCAGAGTGCCTCTCTTGTTTGCAACTACACTGACTCTTATGCTGTGTTTAAAGGAGGTACACGGTGGCTTCCTTCTTTGCAGCAAAATGATTGGGAGTTGACAGAATTTCTGTCCGCATAGTTCCATCATTTTAACCTCCTGCCTCTTTGTGGCAGATTCTGTTGTGTTTCCTTTTCACAGAATAACACCATGGAACATGAAAATTAATTGCTGAATCCCTCATCAAACCTATATACAGTTATGGCACAGGACCTTACAGCTTTGTTTTATTTTGTGAAGGTTCAAAATCAAAATTGAACTTTTGTACAATTTTCCCCAAAAAATTATGTGTGGGAAAAACAATACAAAATATAAAGGGGAATTAATGTTGTAACACCTAATACCCAACCACCGGTTATACTGAGCCTGAAAATTTTTTAAATTGGACCTTGGGTAATTCAGAAAACTGGCCAACAGCAAATACTGTTTAATTCGGCATGGTCTTTTAAACAAGTCAAATTGCCAATGCAGAACAATGTTTCAGAAATTCAGCCAAAATGTTAAACTATTTTACAAAGTTCGTTTCAGGGGTGGACCACCTGGCTGTGGAAGCAGATTCCTTCCAAAAAATGCATAGCAAGGCACATAACCGGTGTTGTGGGAACAGGATTGGGAATTTTAAATAGCATTGATTCAGAGGTATTAATGAACAAATTGGTTGCCACCACCAGAGACCTGACCAAATTGAAACAACCTCTGCAGTCCTCTTCAACAGCCCTGGGGATGCAACAGTGGTTATTATCAAACATTTTACCTAATTGGGAAAAGGCAAATGTAAATGATCACAAATTGATAATTGATGCTTTTGGTACTGCTCAAAACAACATCTCCTTAGCCCTCAGCTGTATCCAGGCACAGCTTTGGATGCAAACAGTTGTTGCCTTTATAAGGGAAGGGGAAGAAGGCAGCTTCCCTACTGAAATCCAGACAATAATTTGGGACAATGCTAATGATTTTGAAAGGAAGTTTCAGTCCTGGTGGAATTTGGTAAATTTTACCTACAACCCCAGCACAAACACAGCCACAGCCTTTGTGCTGACAATGCGCAACACTTCAGTGCATTTGATACACCCCATCATTGCATTAGGATTGAATCACGATGGAACTGTTCTCTATCCTTTCGAGCATAGAGAATGGGCCCATCAAATTGGTGAGAAATGGAAAACTGTTAATTTGGAATCTTGTGTTGTTCAGGAGCAACAGGGTTTCATTTGTGAAAGCAATGCCATTGTGGCCCAAGACATCTGTTTAGACACAGAGCAAAATATCTGTCATTTTGAAATACACCTTGATGAGACTCCTGCAACAGTGCTGGTGTGCATAGGAAATGGATGTGTGTGTGTAAGAACTGCTTGCAACTTAGTGTTTGTAGAAAATGTAACAGTGGATCTAAAAAATCATTTAAATTTTTGCGTTTGTAATTTTACCATGATCATGGGCTGTGACTTTTCCTATACTGTTCCAGTTATGTCTCATCACCTTTTGCAATCCAATTTTACACTGATTCATCAGTTAGTGCCTGCTCCCATCGGGATGAACCTCACTTTGATTAAACAATTGTTGATCACTAGGACTTAATTGGAATCTTGGAAAAAATCAAGAAAAATGAGCATAAGACCCTAGTGACAGTTCATCACGATGTGAGAGAAATACATCAGGTTTTAGAAAGGGTAAAAGGAGATGCTGAACTCAGCTGGTGGGATACTCTTTTTGGGTGATCACCTACTGCTACCAGAATCCTAAACAAATTGTGTCATCCCATTGTTGTGCTTTTGATTTTGGTTTCAATCAGTTTTGTTTTGTCAGTCATTCTATACATCATGAATTGGAGAATGGTAAAACGGCTGACACAATTGGCATCAACAATGGAAGCACATAATTTGATCACTATTCCACCTGCTAAAGAAACCCCTAAAGTTATTGACACCAGACAAATTACATGAGCAGGAAAAGTCAGGCCTTTAACAGCAAACTGATTAGAATTGTTTGTTGCTTGTTATGATTGGTATGATTAGTTTTAGTAATGTTAAACTTTTGATAAAAAATGGTTTTGGAAAATAATTGTTTTAATCATAAAAACATATTATAATTGATAGTGATTTGTTTTAATTTTAATTGTTTGAATTTTATTTGTTTGGATGCTTTTTTATTGATTTGTTGTAATTTTAATTGTTTGAAAGTTATTTTAGCTAATATGATTGTGATTTGTTTGAAAAATTGTTCTAATCAATTTTGTTGTGATTATTTTGCTTCATTATTTTTCTGTTTATTTCTTTCCTTCTGATGCAAACAGCACCAAAGCCCTGAGAGTGTGATTCAAGTCCTTGTGCTGTTCCTGTGCTGCTGAGCTGGGCCAGGCTCCAGCACAGAGGCAGCTCCTGGCAAGGGCAGCGCTGCAGAGAGACAGCTCTGCCCAGGAGCAGCTCCTGTGACAGCCCAGCAGGGCTGGGGCACTGCCAGGGAATGGCAGGGACACGAGCAGGGCACAGGCAGAGCTCACAGTGCTCAGCACTGGCAGGGGCTGTGTCATGTCCCAGAGGGGGCTGTGGCACAGCAGCACCTCTGTGGCTGTGTCATGGAGCCAGAGAGCAGCTGTGATGTCAGAAAGGGGCTGTGTGACAGCACAGGGTGGGTTGTGTGAGGTCACAGATTGGGCTGTGACATCACAGAACAGCCTGTGATATTGCTGAGTGGGCTGTGACAGCACTGGACGGTTGTGTGACACCATAGAGAGGGCAGTGAGGTCACAGAGGAGACTGTGCCATCACAGAGGGTGGCTCTGTGATATCAGAGAGCAGGCTGTGACATCACAGAGCAACTGTGTGATGTCCCAGAGAAGGCTGTGGCATCAGAGAGTGTGTTCTGCCATCACAGGGTGGCTATGTGACATCAGAGAGGGTCTTTGAAATCCTGGAGCAGGATGTGACATCACAGAATGGCCGTGTGACATCCCAGGGCAGATTGTGTGACATCACAGCAATGACTGTGACTTCACAGATCACAGAGGCTGTGTGACATCACAGGGGCTATATCACATCACAGGGCAGTGTGGTATCACAGGGTACTGTATGACATCACAGGGATTGTGTGACATCACAGGGGCTGTGTGACACCACAGGGCTGTGTGACAGCACATGTGGCCGTGTGACATCACTGGGGGCTGTGTGACATCACAAGGATTGTGTGATATCACAGTGTCGTGTGACATCATAGGGTGCTGTGTGACATCATAGGGTGCTGTGTGACATCACTGAGCTGTGTGACATCCCTGGGCTGTGTGACATCATAAAGTTCTGTGTGACATCACTGAGCTGTGTGACATCCCTGGGCTGTGTGAGGTCACTGGGGAGGTCACTCTGTCCCGTTCCCCCCTCACAGTCCAACGCTGCTCGTGCACAGGGGGGTCCCCTGTCACCCCAGGTCCCCCTGCCCCCGGTGCCGCAGCCTCCCCCAGAGGATGTTCCACGAGATCGACCCCAGAGCCTGACACGGGGACAGGGGCCGGGCCCTGGGGGTGGCACAGGGGGACAGGGACCCCCTGGCAGCATCCCCGTGTCGCAGGGCCAGAGCCTGGGCCAGGGCTCCTTCACCCTGTTATGAGCCAGGGGCTGAGAGCATTTAAAAAATCCCTAGCACGGGATCAGCAAAAACCAGATTTAATATTGAGCTGCAGCACTGTGATAAATGATCTCCCCTGAAGGTTGTAAATGAGGATTTTTAGAGAGTTGGAATTGTCACTTACCTTATCATGTAATACACTGTTCTGTATGACCCCAGTTCATTCTTTGATCCAGTTGTTGTATTCCCTTCCTTAAATCCAGTTTGTTTATTCCCTGTTCCAGTTTGTTCCCTGTTACTTCCCACTTCTCCCTCTCCCCTGCCTCATTTCTGGCCTGGCTGCTGCTGCTCCCCTCCTGTCCATCAATTGAAAGAACGCGCCCAACGTGTAAAATCGCAAAGCTCCCGAAACACCACTCTTCAGGGGAGTTCCTTGAAGAGAAAAAGCCCCTGGAAAAGCGAGCCAATACAAGATTCGGGAACCCTCCGGACACCATACAGCCAGCTACAGGACGAACTGCTAAAAATTGCCTTCGTTCTCCAGTTCTGAGCTCACCATCTCCTGAGAAGTGACTTTACATACAAACAGCCCTAAACAACACCAGACACGGAAAGTTCATGGGCACTTCCCCAGCCTGAAAAATCCTCTCTTGTGTGTGTGGTACCTCGCTTCTTGCGTAGCTAGGCAACAGAACTGCTGTAGAATATTCACTTTGATTACCTGCGGTTTTCAGTAATAAAGAGCTCCTTAGTTAAAGATTTCGGTTCGGGTTGTTTTTAACTTCGAGGTCTCCCGGACCCCCATTCCCGGCCGGCCCAGGGCACTTCACCCCCAGGCCTCCCTTTCCTGGGAAACCCGACCTGGGCACGGGGCTCTCCGGCCGCTCCGGGATTGATGATCACCCACAGCAAAGGGAGAGAACAGGAGAAAGAGAGAGACGGAGATTGGCAATCAGGGCTCGCAGTCGCAGCGCCCAGTCCTGCTCCGCCGGGACTCGGAGCCGCAGCCGCAGGAAAAAATGGATCCGCGGCTGGCGGTGCTCGCCCCGCTTTGGGCCGGAGGCGGCGGGTTGCAGGCAGAGCTGGAGCGCAGGCCCCGGGAGCTGAGCACAGCCCGGCCCGGGGGTCCCGCAGGGCGCGGCCGAGGAGGGTCCCGGGGGATCCCGGGAGGGGATCCAGGGGAATTCCCGGGAATTGCCCCGTGCTCTCCCCACGCGCTCCTCTGACGCTGTGGCTTTTGCAGCCGGCGGCAATGCCGGGATCTGCCCAGCGACCGGTGACGCCTCTGAAAACTCGGGCTGCCATTGGCTGGCAGGAAAGAGCGGGTGGGGAGGTGGCCAGAGCTCGGAGCTGGGGCTGCGTGAGCAGCTTCACCATGGGGAGAAGCCCCACAAGTGCTCGGAATGTGGGAAGGGCTTCGAGTGGAGATGCAACCTGACCAGACACCGGAGAATCCACACTGGGGAGAGGCCCTACGAGTGTGATAAATGCAGGAAGAGGTTTGAGAGCAGGTCCAACCTTCTGAAGCACTATCACACTCACTTGGATGAGAGGCCCTTCTGCTGCCGCGACTGCGGGAAGGGATTCAAGCAAAACTGCACCCTCGTCACCCACCGGCGCATCCACACGGGGGAAAGACCCTATGAGTGTCCCGAGTGTGGGAAGAGCTTCTCACAGAGCTCTCACTTGACCAGACACCAACGGAGTCTCCATGAGAGAAGCCCTGTGAGTGCCCCGAGTGCAGGAAAAGCTTCGTGCTCGCTCCCTGTGACCTGGATTTTGTTTGCATTTCTCTTTGTCCTTCCCAGACACCCAGTACCGGGCTAAAAATGAAGACATTGAACTAAGACATGGCTGCAGACACAGGGGGATCTTCCAGAGGATGTGGGGGACCCTGTGTTCCAGGGACTTCAGGTTTCCTTGAGGGTTGCTCAGGGCTTTGGTCGCCCCAGCCCCAGCGGCTCTGGCTGCACTGGGAGATGCTGACGGAGGTTCTGGGGCAGCTGATCAAGGACCCCCTGCCCTGACACCCTCCCCGTTTCCCCCTGACCCAGCTCCTGCTTTCCCCTGTTCAGGATCCTCCTCTCCTCACTATCACTACTCTTGCCCCCAGCCCATTCCCATCTCACACCACTCCTGCCCCTGTCCCAGTTCAGATCCCATTCCTGGTATCATTCCCTGTCCTGTATTCTCTGCCTGGTTACCGTTCACATATTCCCAATCCCATATTCCCTGTCCTGTTCCCCATCTAGTATTCCTGATCCCAGTCCCATTCCCATATTTCCATTTCTATATTATTTCCAGTCCCCTACCCATATTCCCATTCCCAATCCTGTTTCCCTATCCTTATGTCTGTTCCCTGTCCCATATTCTAAATCCCCATCCCATAGTTTCTTTCCAATTTCTATTTTGATATTTCCTGTTCTACTCCCATATTACCATTCTCTGTTCCTGTTTTCATTTGCCTTCCAATTTCCCTTTCCCAGTCCCCACTCTCTGTCCCTGTCCCCATTCCTGGTTGTTGGAGAGTGGAACAGAGAAGCCTCTCTGACTCCCTCCGAGAGAGAACAGTATGCAAGAATTAAATTTAAAATATTTTGAGAAATTAAAATACAGGAAACCACACAGATATTAAGCAGAATTCTAAGTTTTAGTATAAGGAATTAGAAATATTAAGTAGCATAGATTTGAAGTAGAAGTAGAAATTTTAGTGTGAAGTACATAGAAATATGTTTCAAATACCATAAAAAACAAAAGCCATAAAATAGTGGCTGTATTGAGACAAGAAAAACTTACTTCTAGATAAAATAAAATTAGTGTAGGAATATTTTACACATTCTTCACATAAAACAGGCCATATGCACAAATTATATGTAAACTTCAGTATTACGGAATTCTAATAAGTTTAGGAGAAATTCGTCAGGTTCATGATTTTGGTTCATTGGGTAATTTGTCAATAAAAATCCGTGTGTTGGAACCAGAGCTCTCTCTCCTCCTCTCTCATCGCTCTCTCTTCTGCCACCACCATCATCACCACTACCATCATCACCACTACCATCATCACCACTACCAGCATGTGAGAGAAGAAGAGGAGGAAGATGAAGAAGAAAAGAAGAGAAGAAGAAAGGCCAGGGAGCATCTGCCTCTGGAGACTCTGCACCAGCCGCAGCTTCCACCTCTTGCAGCAGAGAGCTGCTCCTGCTTCCATCGGGACTTTATGGCAGAGAGATTGAACAGGGACTGGAGAGCCTTGGGCTCTTTGCCTTTGGAGCCTGACGTGCCTTGACAAGAAACAACTTTACAGCAGCCAGCAGCTGCTCTGCTCTGGGAAGATCTAAAGCCACAACCAATCCCCACAGCCGGTGCCAGTCCCGGTTGTGGACATTGCTGATGGCCTGGGCACATTTTAGCTAGGCATTTTTCTCAAGTTCTAAGAATTTTTCTTAGGCCATGAGACGTTTTCAGCCTCTAGCCAGGATTTTTCCCAGGCTAGAGGTTTCTTCTTTATTGTAAACACAAGAGAACCATAACAGAGAAACACTTGCAAGGTCCCTGAGAAAGCCAGGGAGGAGAGGTGTCTCCTTCTCTGATCAATGATCCGTCTGTATTTTGTTTTGCATGAATTGTCTTATTTAAGGTAGTGGTTTCTTTCAATAAATTGCTCTTTCTTGCTCTTTCCTGCACCAAGCAAGAGAGTGTCTTGTTGCTGTTTTTTCACTGCTCCGTATCTTTCTCCACGGCAACATATGAAGGTCCCACCGAGAGATCGTTACTCGAGTGGATCGGGATCACCCTAATCGATCTCTGACCAACCAACAGCACCGGGAAAACTCGGAGCTGACAGCCTGCAAAAACCGGGACGGACCCTGGAGGCCTGTCCTAACCGGGGTGCGGCCCGTGCTGGGGTTTGTAGCCAGAGCTGCACCGAGCAGACTGAAACCCAGAAAACCAGGGCTGCGAACCTGGGGCCAGGACCAGAGCCGGGATCGCGGCCGGAGTCGAGAGCCATGTGGGATATGGCGGAGACCCGCCTGACTACGGCAGGACGGGAAACCCGCTGATATCGTCGGCTTTTCGCCTCTCCCACCGAGTGAGGTAATATGAGCTTGTAGCTCAGGGGCTATTGACTCGTTTCGGAGCGGCAGCGGCCCCGAGTCCCGTGGTGCGGAGCCGAGCAGAGCAGCGCGGAGCCGTGCGGCCCCATCAGCGTGCCGGGAGCCTGCACAGCTGCGAGCAGCGCCGAACTGTTTTTCTCTCCGTAGAGAAAGGTACTGTTTCCGTTCCCCCGCCCCCCCCTCCTCCCCACGCCAGGACCAAGAAATGGATTTTTCTTGGGAGGCTTGGGGAGAGTTGGGAGACCGTATGTTTAAAGCCCTTCGGGAG
>NW_027636382.1:0-28149 GCF_903797595.1 Erithacus rubecula
TTTAACAGAGGTGCTTGATCATCTTGCTGTAAAGGAGCAAGATGCAGAGTAAGTCAGAGAGAAGTCGTTTAAGCTGGTAATACACATGGTTGTTTAGTGGAAATAAAATAACTAAGGTTTTGTCTTGAAAGAAAGAGAAATCTAATCCCATTTTGAGGGTCATGAGGATAAATACAAAGGACTAAATACAAATGAAGAGCAGAAAGATATGAAACAGGGCTGGGCCTCACTGCCATAGCCCAGGCAGCCCCTGGATGTATTTGCCTGCCTGAATCCATCCCTTGCCCGGGCCCCAGGTTGGGCCGCTCTGGGGAATCTCTCACAGCATTCCTGGGATGATGCTGTTCCTTCCCTGGTGCCCCAGGGTCCTGCAAGCCCCTTTTGGAGCCACCCAGACACCTCCTGGAGCCTTTAGGGATCCTTCCCAGCAGAGCACAGACAGAGATTGACTTGACTCTTCCTTGGAAGATGGAGGCAGGAGAATACTGCCCACCATCTTCTTTCCAGCTGCCCTCCATTTGCACTCCTGCAAATGCTGCTGCTGCACTCAGGCTCTCCATTGCAGGCAGTCTGGAGCTCCTGCTCAAATCCATCCCTCTGTGTCCCCTCTTGGATGGAATATCAAGCAAACAACACAGGATGTGCAGAGAACATAAACTATATTAACTTTACTACTCTAAAAGTCTACAATATAGGGGGACTAGAAGACTATGGGGTAACAACCTTATGCCTAAATTACTTAAACACTTAGAACCAGAACTTTAAGGGGAAGGTCAGCTTCTTGTGGAAAAGATGGTGGGGGTTGCTACAGGTAAGGATGGGGGGTCTCTAAAGCCTAAGATGGGGAATGTCGCCGTGCCCGGGCTGGCACGGGTCACCCATTCCCTGCTGCGCTCTGTGCGCTGTGCTGGAGCTGGAGGTCAGCGCTGGGTGAGATTTAGGATCTTCTGCTCCTCCTGCTGCGGCTGGCCCCCTGTGCTGCTCTGCTGTTCTGGGCCCTCTGCTGGGAGCAGCGTTCCAGGCACTGCTGCAGCAGGGTGCAGTTGTTCCTCAGCAGCTGGATCAGCTCTGTGGGACAGCCTTGTCCTGGGCTGCTGCTGCGGGGCCTCTGGCGCCGATTCTGCAAGGCAAAGCACAGGGATCCCGATGGAAGGGGCAGAGGGGCAGAGCAGGGCCCCTCTCTGGGCTGCCTTTGGCCTCTGAGCAAGAGAGCCAGGCCTGGCCAGGCTGCAGCAAGCAGAGCTCTGGCTGCCTCTGCCTGGGGCTGTCCCTGAGCTCAGCCCTGGCCTGATTCCCAGCCAGAGGCTCAGCTCCACTCTGCCATGGGGCCTTGGCCAAAGGGCTGCCCAAGAGGTCCAAGCCCATCCTTCCTGCCTGACCCCCCATCCCTCACCCTTCTCCAGCGTCTCCAGCGCCCTCGGTAGCGGCGCCATCCCAGGACAGTGCCTGTGATCAGCAGCTGCACCAGCAGGCACGTCCAGGACAGCCACGATATGTTAATGCATGAGGTGGTCGGCTCAGGGTCCCTGTCCTGCAGCTCCAGCTCCTCGAGATACAGGCCCGTGCCCGGCCCAGGATGGCTGGATGGGTCGGGACGATGGCCCAGGAGCAGCAGCAGGTAAAAGTGCAGGATCCAGGGGACCGGGTCGGCCATGGTGCTCTGGGGAAGCTGCCACCACCACACCCGCTCGGAACGTCTGTCCTTGCCAAGGTGTGCCCAGGCTGTGGGGCACGGCGGTGGCTGGGGACAGTTGCCAGGCACCATGCTGCCCCAGAGGCTGTGATGTCACAGAATCCAAGCACTGGCTTGGAAGAGTTCTGGGAGATCAACTCCAGCCTGTGATCCATGGTTACCACGGCAAGCAGATCTGAGCCTGGAGTGCTATGGCCAGGCTTACCTTGAACACCTACTGCAACGGTGACTGCACCAGTGCCCCCTGGGGCACACCATTCCCATATCTCATGCCCCTTTCTGGGCAGCAGTTCTTCCTAATGTCCAGTGTACACCTCTCTTGGCACAGCTTCAAACCCTTTCTTGTCCTTGCCCATCTCTGAGACGGCTGGCACTGCCTTGGCCACTCTCCTGTATGTGGACAAGAGGCTGTGCCAACGAGTGCCACTCCTTGTTTGCTTGTGGCTGCTGTGGAAAGGAACATTCATGTATATTGCCATTTCTTATAGGTTTTACCCCAGATTTTCAGTCACAGCTGTTCTAGTGAAAACAAGTCTGTTTCCATGAGTATTTGAAGGGTCATAGAACACAATTGGAATTCCATTGAATTAGGGAAATTCTGCTGATTTCGTTTTCCTGAGGTTTTGAGATGAGTTGCAAATCCCAAAAGTTTCTCTTTGGGGAAATAGTAATTCCACAGTTTAGATTGTGGGGATATTGATTACTCAAATTTGAGGACCTAATGTAGCTTTCTGCACAATAAATTTTAAGCATCCTCTAATTGTTCTTGAAACAAAAACCTATTAAATCTGTTCTGTGGACAGAAATGGCTTCTGTGTTATTTCTCATAATTTATTAAGAATCTCATGCCAGGAAAAGTCTGTAGTGCTGTGTGATTACCTTGGTACTGTTCTTTGGAATGGCTTTCCCCCCATTTTCTGAAGCTGCCCACAGAAAGGTCATAGATATGTGAGCAGTTCTGAAAGGAAAACTGGGTCTTTGCCTCCTGTTTGGAATCTGTGGTGAGCTGTGAGTCAGAGCTGATTTTTCATGATGTTGAAAATATAATTGAACTTTTTTGCTGAAGGATACATTGATAAAATCAAAGCATAGCATGGCTGACACTAGTAAATGAATTAAAATGCTTATCTGGAATGTGTTTATTTGATTGTTGTCCTAATATTGTGGTAATAATTATGGTATCTGAGTACTAACCAAGCTAACATCTAATTTGTAGTTGATTTTCTGTCCCTAATGTAGTGAACAGAATTTCAAGAATTATGTTTTCTCTCATAACTGAGGAATGTGTTCACAGGCTGAATCTAAATATCACTTTCTTTTTGCACAAGAGCAGTTTCATCTGAAGATGATTTTCCTTGCCCTCACTTTAACTTTTACTTTCTGTATTGTTGTCTGGCAGGTTGACCTTTTCAGATTGTGTGCTGAGAAATGCTGCTACTAAGGAGTGTTGGTGTCAAAACAGAGGTTTTTTCCTAGCTTTTATTTAAAATACTGAAAGACGAAAGGTTTCTAATTAAATTACAGAACTGCATATCATTAGGAACTATAGTTCTTCCCTGCTTGTATTTAGAATAACAGGCTAATGCCAACTGAACTCCTAAAACATATACAGAGATCACAAGCAGCCACCACAAGTGGTATTCAATTCTGGGAAACATAGTTTTTGATAGAAATCATTTTTGCTTTAATAATACAAGCTTATTCTGTTCTAAAATTGGGGAAATTAGGTATGTTCTGGACTATCTGCATTTTTATTAGTTTCCTGTCTTTTTATCATTTCTTCAAGTACCAGTTTTATACACTTGCTAGCTCATTATTTATGATTTTAAATGGTGTCTCTTAGGCATGTAACTTGATACTATTGTGAACCATGAAAATAATGTTTTTTGGTCTGTCTTCATTTGATTAAGTGATTCCTGTGAAAGGACTGGGGGGTTTTATGGTTTGAGATGTAAAAGAAGTAGTTCAGCAGCCTTGGCAAGTAAGTGTGCCAGTTTGCAAGATGAATATGCAGAAACACCTGTGGTTCAGCTGGAATATACAGTATTCTAGTTTGCTGCTGCTGGGGTGTTGGTTTTGTTGGTCTGTGAATCCATATTCTATACAGTATCATTTGTCAGAACTCCATTTCACTTTTACAGTCCCTCTGTTTTCCCACTTCTGAATTATGGTTTTCTCCATGCCTTTTATTTGGGGGATTTTTGGTGATAAAAACAATACATGGTCCATAATGTTTTGTGTAGTCAAATGGTTATGCTCTTCCACACATTTTCTAATTAGCCTCCTTCAGTCTCCTTATTTTTTTTATTTCCCTGTACTACAGTTAACACTCACATTTCAAAGCTTGTATTTTTATGCTAAATGCTTCTGCTGCATAATTGTCTTAAAAAAGAGTGTGTATGAATCAAACAGATTAATATTCTTCCCAGTCTTTCACAGTCTAAATTTATTTTGGAAAATGATTAAGAAAGATTTTCTCACTCTATTTCTGTCCTTGGATATAATTCCCCAGGCTATATTGAATCTTTTCTGCATAGAGGAGGGCAAAGTTTCAGTTGTTGCTGCAAAGTCTCCTAAAGCATCTCTACAGCTACTGCATAATTCCTTGTGACCTGGTCCATGTTTAAAGGTTATAAAGAGCATTTCTGCAAGAGCTGAGAAAGCACTGTAGAAATTTTAGCTTTAAATAATAAAGGCAAAGCCAAGTGTGCATCTCTGTTCTGTAGCTTTCCCTCTGCCTCAGTTTTATTCCAAGTTCTGCACAGAATAGAACCATGTGAGTCTTGGTGTGAGGCCACTGAAGCAGAGTTTTCTCTCTGGTTTCAGTTGCCCAACTGTCCCTTGTCATTCACAGGATCCTGTAAGCACATGAAATCAGTCTTTCAAAATATGTCAAAACCATTGCTTCTCTACCATAAAAAGTGTGGAGGTCACTTTCTGTTGTTTCAGTTCTGATTTGTTGTGTGAAAATTGCAGGTCCTCAAAGTTGTCCATGTCCTATTTCATCATCACATTAATCATTTGCAGGTGCTAAAAATGCCCCTTCCTAAAATGACTTTGGATAGCAGTCATTCTTTGGTCTGGACTCAGAAATTGTGTGATTCACTCAAAAGACTGTAACCATATGACAGAAGAAGAGCAATTAAATATCAAAATTATTCAATTCCTCTTAATGTAGGGATTTAAATGTGTTCTGTTGCATTGTAGTGCTTTAGAATATTTTATGACACTTGCACAGACATAGTCTGTAACCCATAAAACAAGAAAAAGGTCTAATTGCTCTGTGCATGGATTATTTATAACTGTGTGGTCTGTGAAGGAATGAGTCCAGAAAAAGAATGCCACTGAGTGTTAAAACCAATCTGCTTGCTGCATTTTAATTGGGATGAGAGTCTTAGGTCTTAGGCTTCAGAAATATTGCATTATGGATATGGTGCTTGCATTCTAATTTTAAAAAGAAATATGAGAAGTAAGTATTGATTAAGGAACTTTGTGCATCAGGGGTATAGTCACCATATGACAGATGAAGCCACTAAGCCTTGGGAGATTTTTGTTTTACTGTTCTAAACTTTAGATGTAGTCATTCACTTGGGAGAGGCAGGGAGAAGTTGGGATTTGTTCATAGAATTACTATGTCTGCATATGGATTTGTGGAGGCATAACTCAAGCAATGCAAAGTGTTTATTTCAGCCTGCCTCTCTCTCTTCTTATTTATTTCCTTGGTTCATTTGTTCTCTGCTCTCTCTTACTGAACACATGGATCTAGACCTCCCTGATTCTCCTTCTCTGGAAGATACCAGCACGGGTTATACCAGTGCATGGGTTTTTTACAGCAAGCTTGGTGCACAATTTGTTTTAGGTTGGCAAATGGTGACACCAGGAATGCAGAATACATTTAATTTCGTTGAATATATAAAATAATTTCCTTCTGAATTCGCTTAAGTGACACAATTCAGTCCAGAGTCAAGTTTTACATCCAAGCTGATACAGAAATCATAATAATTCAGTCATATAATGGCTCAAACAGCACTGCTATAGTGCACAATTAAAATCTGTGACGCTAAAATCCATTATCACCCTTGAAAGCTACTCTGGACACTTGGCACTTAAATTGATCTATTGATCCATTAATGCTCACCTTTTGCTAACCTATTGGTTAGGTATTCTCCTTTAATTTTCCCCTTTATTGAAGCTATTCCACTGACCTACATGTAATTATGGTCCAACATGCATGCCTTTTCCAAAACTGCATTTTGGGAAGCTTGTGCTGGTTTTTGTGTGTGAGAAGTAAGGAAATTTCTGTTAACTTTGATAACTATCCAGAAAAGGAAAAGAAACCCAGAATCACCACAGGTGATGTACTGTTTCTATCTGATTTATATTTCACATGAACTAACATTTATTACCTATGGCTGCAGGGAAACAAATAAACAAAACCAAGAAGTTAATAAAACGTCACAATTGAAAGGGTGTAAGGGGTTAAAATGGTGAAAATTATTTGGGTAAAAATGGTACTTGCAATTGAATTAGATGTAACAGGACTAGGCTTGTTCTGTTCTGAGACTGAGGAATAATAGATGAGATGAAGAGTAACCTTAGTGCTCAGGGAGTCAAGAAGAAATAATGTTTGTTATTTTTCTTAACAACATCTTTTAATTCTAACTTTTTCTCTGAAAATTGGCAGTACAGCAGAAGATATATTCAGCAGTAACAGCAAACATGTGCCACATTCACTTTAACCATTTGCCCATGCACTCAAAGATCCATGCTGTTGAATAAGGATAAAGGAGGGCAAAACTGTGATTTGAAACACTTTTCCTTCTTAAAGCAAGTAGTTAAATAAAATATCTTAACAAATGAAATACTGCTTCAGCAGATTGTTCTTAAAATTACATTGTTTGCTAAGTGCATATATTCCAATAGCCAGGAACTGTATGCCTAGAAAGCTAATAGTGTTTTCCTTGGAAACACCAGGGAAGATAAAAACACTAGGTGGTTTTTTTGCTTGGAAAAAAGAGAATTCAACTTGATCAAGTTGTCTGCTGATATTGAGGATTCTTAAACAGCACATACTTCCCATACCTTGTACAGCACCTGCCTTGAAATCCCATCTCAATCCATTTCATTATCCTGTAAGTCAAATAAGAAAAGCTGAAGACATAGACAAGGCTTAACAGTAATGATGCATGTGAAGAGGAGTTATTTTTCCATTTTTAATTGAAAATTGGACAGACTTTGAAAGTAAGCAAGTCCATGTATTGCTTTGAAGCTAACTAGAAGATCAGTACATTTTGTAGTGAAATTGTTGCTGGGTGCTGTTTCTTCCCAGTATTTTGGTAGGTGGTCCCCTGCTGGCTGTCTGCATTTCTTCTCTTTTTGTTTACTGTGCTTGTTTGGTATCACTGCTGAACGTTGCCAATAAGGAAACTGGTGTGCAAGAGTTGAGGAATCAGCTTTTGAAACTGTAAAACTGATCTGTAGGCTTTTTTCCTCTTGGATTTGTAAAATTTGGTACATCATCAAAGTTAAGATTCTTCAGAAAATAGCAAGATTGTCCTCTTTCCAGGGAGGCATTTGTATTTTAACAGAGGTGCTTGATGCATCTTGCTGTAAAGGAGCAAGAATCAGAGTAAGTCAGAGAGAAGTCATTTAAGCTGGTAATACACATGGTTGTTTAGTGGAAATAAAATAACTAAGGTTTTGCCTTGTAAGAAAGTGAAATCTAATCCCATTGTGAGGGTCATGAGGATAAATACAAAAAAACTAAATACAAATGAAGAGCAGAAAGATATGAAACAGGGCTGGGCCTCACTGCCATAGCCCAGGCAGCCCCTGGATGTATTTGCCTGCCTGAATCCATCCCTTGCCCGGGCCCCAGGTTGGGCCGCTCTGGGGAATCTCTCACAGCATTCCTGGGATGATGCTGTTCCTTCCCTGGTGCCCCAGGGTCCTGCAATACCAGACTATCCACAAACCGCAGGATTGGTTGAACAGATGAATGTTTGTTAAAAGAACAATTTAAAGAATGAAGAGATGAGAGCCTGTCATGATGGAAAACCCATCTCCCAGATGTGGTCCGTACCCTTAACAATGGGCCCACAGGGAAATGGAAAGCCCTTGGATGTGCATGGCTGCACCAGTTTGCAAATGCAGTCATGGCCAGTGCGATTTCGACTTTCTGGGATGTTGTTCTGCGTGTGCTGGCCCCTGACAGGGCCCCCCAGAGGCTGCAGAGGTGGACTTGGATGCAGTGGAATTCATTAGGATGAATCAGAAGCAAATGAGAGTTCTCTATGCAGAAAGAGGAATTCTAATTCCTCCAGGACACTTTGGTTGGGGAGCTGCTCTCTGGAGCTTGGCCTTGCAAAGTGTTCATGTCAGGGGAAAAGTAACTGATGTAGATTGTCAAGGAGAAATCAAAGTAATCCATTTAAACAATAGTGAACAAGATTGGATTATTTAGCCCTATGACACAATTATTAATATTTAAGTTTTGAAAACAGTAGTGAGAAAAGGAGACCCACCTCCAATCACTACTGTTTGTGGAGATAAAGCGTTTGGATCCAGGAGCCCTGATAATGGAGGAAAAATGTGGGTGCAGAAGCCAAATGGCCCTGTCAGGCAAGCTGAAGGAACAGCTCTGGGGAAAAACAGCACTGTCTGAACCTGAAACCTGGCCAGGAGCAGTGGGAATATGTCCCTGCAGCTAAGTGCTCTGTGTGAGAACAAGTGGATGTTATGGGATATTGTATTACAGATCCTGCCAGACCAAATCTCCCTGTTTGCCCCAACATCTCTTTGGGAAATGCCCTGATCCATGGGGCTCCATGTGAAGGCTGATGTGACACTGAGGGACTTCCACAGGAATTCCAACCAGGAGCCTGGGTGCCCTCAGGGACTGGGACCCAGCCCTCCCCAGCTGGAGGGGAAAGGACCCACCAAGCCTTGTCAGGCACAGGCAGCATGGTACAGCTGAGCAGCAAAGAACCTGGGGACATTATTCTGGAATTAAAAAGGCACCAGTTCCATGGACAATGGAATTATTGCTCCTAACCTGGATGAGACTGAGGAAAAAGAATGAGTAACCTTGTCCCTGAAGTACTGCTTATGTCTGTAAGTTGTATCTTGAGAGTCAGCCAGAATCTTGTTCACCACAAATGCCTCTAGAATTTCAGCAAGGATTAGTCATGAAATTATTATGAAAATTTAAAGAGTGAAGTAGCCAAAATACTCAATGTAGCTAATTGCTGGGTATGTTCAAAACTGATGTTGGGAGGAGTGGGTTTCCCCGTGGGGTGGCAGACCTCTGTCAGTGGGCTCTGACTCATAACAGATTCAGTGCAGGGACAGTCACAGAAAAGTGTGCTGTGGAACAAAGGAATACAGTTATCAGTTTTACAGGATTCACTAAAATTTCCCTTCAGTAGAAACTGAATCCTGTTAGAGGCCACAATATGAAAGGATTTCTGTGCTTTACTATCACTCCAATGTCAATAGAACTTGGGGTGCTGGAGCTGCTCAGGGTCAGTGTTCCAGCACTCCCAGCTGCAGGGGCACTGTGAAACTCCTCTGGCCCAAAGGCACTGGGGACACAACAGGAGCACAGAGAGGAGCCCTGGATCCATCAGCAGCCCACAGTGGGAAATGGGAAATCAGACAGTTGGTACTGGGAATGGGACCTGCTGGATGTGCAGAAACAAAGCCTGTAAATGGCTTCCTAAAGGATGGTTTGGGTCCTGTTTCCTGGCAATGTTGGTGCCTCCCTTGAGGGTACTTCAGCAACAACCATGAGGAAGAGTTAGGGCTGAGAGAACATTTTTCCCCTAAAGAGTGCCTTTGGTCTCAGACAGCCAAAGACTCTGGTTCACCCTGAGCCCCATGTGCACTGCCTCATCCTGTAGAGTTTACATTAATGAGTTGCAAGAAGTAGAAAATGATTTTGTGAAAATATCCAATAGCACATCCTATGAGTTCCAACAAACACAAATGGGACTCCACAGAACCGCATGGTTTTGGATTATCTGCTTGCTGGCCAAGGAGGAGCCTGGGCTACCATGGGACAGGAATGTTGCACTTCTGTCAGTGATGAGTTTGAAGTCAAACAGTCAGGAATTACCTCGATGGCAGGAGCAGTAGAAGAGTGGCAGAAAGAAGAAAATTCTTCTTGGTGAGATTGGCTCCATGGCTGCCAAACTGGAGGCTGCTGTGAAATGCATTTGTGTCAGTCACTGCAATCATTGCAATGTGAGCACTTGGTGTGTTATTATTCTGTGTAAGAGTTGTTGTGACACTTGTGCTGGAAAATTGAGTACTGAGACTTGTTTAAAAAGAGGCACAGTCTCAAGAAAGAGTTGGGATTTGATAAACAAAAGAGAATACAACTAATTAGGCATGTTTTAGAAGGAATGTTGTTGAGAATTGGTTAGAAAGCCATGGACACAACTGTGGATATGGCTTGGCTGAGGCCTTGTTGCAGGAGAGCAGCTCCTGCTAAGTAGTAGCTAGGCCTTGCTCTTAAGCAGATTTTGCTGAGCAGCAGTGTTTGCTTTTAAGAGACTTTTGCAAAAGCAATAGAGCTAGCATAATTTGCAGAGTTAGTCGATAAGTAATACATATGCCCATTGTTCAATCAAGGCCTTAACTTCCAGGGAAGCACGTAGCAAGCGAGGTATAACCCTGGGACGGATACTATATAGCAATAAGAATAAGGGAAGTAGGAGCAGCGGGATAGCACGTATGCTTTTCGGCTAGAAATTCAGTAGGCGTGATTATCTCACACTTGCAATAACCAATAATAAGAGAAGGTGTACATAGTATAAACCAATAAGATTGTACTAATATGAATAATGCGGGTTTATGCTATGTTGGGCTATAAAACTGTCTGATGCTCTCAATAAAGTTGGATTATGCTTTATCAATCACATTGATTGTCTGGCTGATCCCCTCACTATTCCTCCACGAGCGGCTCTGCACCCCCGCAACAAGTCACATACATCATGTAGATAAACAATGCACTATTTAAGAGAGTAACATTTCTACCGTTTCAGCAAGTTCTACTCCAGTACACACATAAATTTACTTAACTGAATACCCCTCACTCATGCCAACTCAGGGCCTAAGCTACTTGATCAGTCTTTAGCATAACTATTACTAATTTTATATTTCTATTTTACTGAAACATACTGCAACAACACCAAGGCAGTGCCAGCCATCTCAGAGATGGGCAAGTACAAGAAAGGGTTTGAAGCTGTGCCAAGAGAGGCGTACACTGGACATTAGGAAGAACTGCTGCCCAGAAAGGGGCATGAGATATGGGAATGGTGTGCCCCAGGGGCACTGGTGCAGTCACCGTTGCAGTAGGTGTTCAAGGTAAGCCTGGCCATAGCACTCCAGGCTCAGATCTGCTTGCCGTGGTAACCATGGATCACAGGCTGGAGTTGATCTCTCAGAACTCTTCCAAGCCAGTGCTTGGATTCTGTGACA
Source organism: Erithacus rubecula (assembly GCF_903797595.1). NCBI lineage: Eukaryota > Metazoa > Chordata > Aves > Passeriformes > Muscicapidae > Erithacus > Erithacus rubecula. The sequence continues at coordinate 11,177 of NW_027636382.1, forward strand.
TCACAGCCTCTGGGGCAGCATGGTGCCTGGCAACTGTCCCCAGCCACCGCCGTGCCCCACAGCCTGGGCTGACCTCGGCGAGGACAGACGTTCCGAGCGGGTGTGGTGGCGGCAGCTTCCCCAGAGCACCATGGCCGACCCGGTCCCCTGGATCCTGCACTTTTACCTGCTGCTGCTCCTGGGCCATCGCCCCGACCCATCCAGCCATCCTGGGCCGGGCACGGGCCTGTATCTCGAGGAGCTGGAGCTGCAGGACAGGGACCCTGAGCCGACCGCCTCGTGCATTAACATATCGTGGCTGTCCTGGACATGCCTGCTGGTGCAGCTGCTGATCACAGGCACTGTCCTGGCATGGCATCGTTACAGAGGGCACTGGAGAAGCTGAAGAAGGGTGAGGGATGGGAATCAGGCCAGGGCTGAGCTCAGGGACAGCCCCAGGCAGAGGCAGCCAGAGCTCTGCTTGCAGCAGCCTGGCCAGGCCTGGCTCTCTTGCTCAGAGGCCAAAGGCAGCCCAGAGAGGGGCCCTGCTCTGCCCCTCTGCCCCTTCCATCGGGATCCCTGTGCTTTGCCTTGCAGCAGAAGCACCAGAGGCTCCGCAGCTGCTGCCCAGGACAAGGCTGTCCCACAGAGCTGATCCGGCTGCTGAGGAACAACCACACCCTGCTGCAGCAGTGCCTGGAACGCTGCTCCCAGCAGAGGGCCCAGAACAGCAGAGCAGCGCAGGGGGCCAGCCAGAGGAGGAGCAGGAGGAGATCCTAAATCTTGCCCCAGCGCTGACCTCCAGCTCCAGCACTGCGTGCAGAGCACTGCAGGGAATGTGTGACCCGTGCCAGCCCGGGCATGGTGACATTCCCCATCTTCGGCCTTAGAGACACCCCATCCTTAGCTGTAGCCACCCCCACCACCTTTTCCACAAGAAGCTGACCTTCCACTTAGTGTTCTGGTTCTAAGTGTTTAAGTAATTTAGGCATAAGGTTCTTACCCCATAGTCTTCTAGTCCCCCTGTATTGTAGACTTTTAGAGTAGCAAAGTGAATAAAGTTCATGTTTTCTACACATCCTGTGTTGTTTGCTTGATATTCCATCCAAGAGGGGACACAGAGGGATGGGTTTGAGCAGGAGCTGCAGACTGCCTGCAATGGGGAGCCTGAGTGCAGCAGCAGCATTTGCAAGGAAGAGTCAAGTCAATCCCTGTCTGCGCTCTGCTGGGAAGAGTCCCTAAAGGCTCCAGGAGGTGTCTGGGTGGCTCCAAAAGGGGCTTGCAGGACCCTGGGGCACCAGGGAAGGAACAGCATCATCCCAGGAATGCTGTGAGAGACTCCCCAGAGCAGCCCAACCTGGTGCCCGGGCAAGGGATGGATTCAGGCAGGCAAATACATCCAGGGGCTGCCTGGGCTATGGCAGTGAGGCCCAGCCCTGTTTCATATCTTTCTGCTCTTCATTTGTATTTAGTCCTTTGTATTTATCCTCATGACCCTCACAATGGGATTAGATTTCTCTTTCTTTCAAGACAAAACCTTAGTCATTTTATTTCCAGTAAACAACCATGTGTATTACCAGCTTAAATGACTTCTCTCTGACTTACTCTGATTCTTGCTCCTTTACAGCAAGATGCATCAAGCACCTCTGTTAAAATACAGATGCCTCCCTGGAAAGAGGACAGTCTTGCTATTTTCTGAAGAATCTTAACTTTGATGATGTACCACATTTTACAAATCAAACCCCCCAAGGCAAGTGTTACGTGATCACAATTGTAGAAGTCACCACTGGATCATTAGAAACCCACCCTGTACCTCACACTACTACTCAAAACACCGTCTGAAGCCCAAAAAAGCAAGTCCTATAAAGACACAGCACCCCTGAGAGAAACTTCAGACAACAGGACCCATTTCAAGAACAGCCTTACAAACACCTCAGCCAAAAACCAGGATATTGAATAAATAGATCATATCCCTTATCACACACCAGCTGCCAGGAAAGTTGAACTGTACAACAGACTACTTAAAATCACCCTAAAGGCACTTGGCAGGGAAACATCCAAACATTGAGAAATGAACTTAACAGAAGCCACCTAAACAGTCAACACCCAAGAGTCCATCACTCAAGCAAGTCCTGCCCAGTCTGAAGCCTTGCACACAGTGCATGGGGATAAAGTCTCTATAGTGCACATAAAAGGGATTTTAAGACTGTTTAGATTAGGCCCACCTTAAGCAAAGGCAAACCAATCCGTACAATTGGTTTTGCTCAAAAACCTTGTTACACTTAGTAGGTAATGCAGAAAGATAAAGAAACCCATTGAGTACCACAGAAAAACCTAATCTTAAGTGAGAACTGTGTGTAAAGTTTCACTGTGGATAAAAATATATAGCAGAGTTGAAAGAAGGTATTAATTAAGGTAGGATGCAGATGGTAATAAAATAAGGAGTAGATCATGTCTTAAGTTGCAATGCAAGATGCAAGCAGAAGTATACATTCTATCAGTATCTGCTGAAACCAGGTGGACCAGGGCTCCTTATCTCTGCCATGACCCATCCCTCACAACTCCCCCCAACAAGGAGTTATACCTTATGTGAGATGCCCCACCCAAGGAGAAAAGCCAAGCATTTTCTGCCTAAATAAAATCTGAAAGTTGAAACATCAGAGCAACCTTTCCCACTAAATTCCCAGAAGAAGACCAGGCCTATCTTCCTGACCACCAGATGTTAAAAAAGGAACTACACCCTTCTCCAAAATCATTGCTCCAACAAAACCACATCAGCCCCTCCAAGAAAACTACAGGTACCATTATTCAGACTGTAACCAACACCCTGAGCAACAGGGTTACAGGCTGCATTCTGATCTTGCCAGTGTCATTATATTACTACAGTTTTATTTTCATTTTCCCAGTGAAAAACTGCTATTCTAAATCCCACATCTTTGCCAGGGAGCTCCTTAATTTCTATGTCATATTAATTTAGAGGGAGGGAGTTTACATTTTCCGTTTCAAGAGAAGCTCCAGAGCTCCTCAGCAGACACCTGTCTGTCAAACCAAGACAGTGCCCTGCTGCAGCTCCATCCCCATGGCAGGATCCGTGCTGGATGATCCCCAGGGACCCCCGGTGGGCAGAGCCCCCCTGAGCCCTGGTGCTGCTGATCCGTGTTGGGAAGACACCTGGCTGGGGGCTGCACATCCTCCCCGTGGCCTGGATTTTCTCTGCATTTCTCTTTGTCCTTCACAAACACGCCAAACCAGGGTAAAAATAGAGATGTTAAATAACGACCTGCTTGGGGACACGGGGGGATCTTCCAGGGGATGCGGGGGACGCTCGGTTCCAGGGATTTGAGGGGTCCTGGGAGGGACCTGGGGGTTGCTCAGGGCGTTGGGCACCCCAGTTCCAGCGGCTCTGGCTGCGCTGGGAGAGGAGGAGGAGCGGGAGGAAGAGGAGGAGAGGGAAGAGACGGAAGAAAAGCAGTGGGAGGAAGAGGAGGGACACAGGAGGAGCGGCAGGAAGAGGAGGAGCGATTTTGGAACCACGCGCTTCCCTCGCCTGCTCGCTGACGCCGCAGTTTCCCTGGGTCCGGCAGCATCGCCCCCCAAAATCCCGCAGGTTAGCGGGGAGGGGGAGCTCGCTTCAAATCCATCATGAAGGGCTCCGGGAGGGTTTTATTTTGCGGTTCAGGGAATGTTTGGATCTTGCAGGAGCCCGAAGCCAAGCCGGACATGGCGCTTGCGGGATCTTGGCGGGTCCCATGTGGGATCGCCCGGTATCGGCTCTGGGGATCCCCGGCAGAGCCGTGGGGGAAGGCGGGAGTCCCGGAGCAGGGAGAGCTCAGAGGGGCGATCCCGGAGCCGGGGGACCCCCGGCAGCCTGGAGGGGTGCGGGAGGTTGGTGCTGAGCGGGCTCCGGGCCCCCTTGGCTGAAAGGGGCGCTGACTGCTCCAGCTGCCCTTGGGCAGCGCCACCATCAAACCCAACGCGCTCAGCCCTTGTTTTCCCCCAAGCCAGGATTTCCCAAACCTTGGCTGCATTGAGGAGGAGGAGGCCATGAGAATGAGGACGATGTCCCAGGAGCCTCAGGCAGGTGAGGAGGAAGTCAGTGCCCCTTTCCCCCTGTGTCCTGCTCCATCTCCCAGCCCAGCACGGCCCCGGCTGCAGCACAGCCCTGGGAGGATCTCCTTGCCCTTCCCTCTGGCACGGAGGCAAATCCTATCCTGTCCTTGTCCTTCTTCCCCCCGACAAGGAGCTTAGCACGGACAGCAGGAAGGACAAATCCCCGGGGCACAGCCTCAGGCAAGAGGCCGTTTGCAGCGGCTCCACGGCGCAGGAATGCAACGGGGAGGAAAAGCCCCGCAGATCCCGCAGCAGGAGGGGCTGCAAACGCACAGCCCGGGGATCCCAGCAGGAAAGAGCCAGCCCGGGCCGGGGAGGCGGCCGGAGCTCGAAGCTGGGGCTGCGTGAGCAGCTTCACCATGGGGAGAAGCCCCACAAGTGCTCGGAATGTGGGAAGGGCTTCAGGTGGAGTTCCAACCTGATCAGACACCAGAGAATCCACACAGGGGAACGGCCCTACGAGTGTGGGGAGTGGGGGAAGAGATTCAGAGGCAGCTCACACCTGACTGAGCACCAGAGAATCCACACTGGGGAGAGGCCCTACGAGTGTGGGGAATGTGGGAAGAGATTCATCCAGAACTCACACCTGACTGAGCACCAGAGGTTCCACACTGGGGAGAGGCCCTATGAGTGTGATAAATGCAGGAAGAGGTTTCACACTAGCTTCAGTCTCCTCCAGCACTATCGCATTCACACAGGGGAGAGGCCCTTCTGCTGCCCCGACTGTGAGAAGAGCTTCCATCAAAACTCACAATTCATCAGGCACCAGCTCATCCACACAGGGAAGAGACCCTATGAGTGTGATAAATGCAGAAAGAGGTTTCAGAGCAGCTCCAGTCTCCTCCTGCACTATCGCACTCACTGGGATGAGAGGCTCTTCTGCTGCCACGACTGCGGGAAGGGATTCAAGAAAAACTCCACCCTCATCAGGCACCGGCGCATCCACACCGGGGAGAGACCCTATGAGTGTCCTGAGTGTGGGAAGAGCTTCTCACAGAGCTCTCACTTGACCAAACACCAACAGAGTCTCCACTGAGAGAAGCCCTGTGAGTGCCCTGAGTGCAGGAAAAGCTTCATGCTGGCTCCCTGTGACCTGGATTTTCTTTACATTTCTCGTTGTCCTTCCCAGTCACCTTGTACCAGCTTAAAAATGAAGACATTTAACTAAGACATGCCTGCAGACACAGGGGCATCTTCCAGAGGATGTGGGGGACCCTCTGTTCCAGGGAGTTCAGGTTTCCTTGGGGGTTGCTCAGGGCTTTGGACACTCCAGGCCCAGCGGCTCTGGCTGCACTGGGAGATGCTGACGGAGGTTCTGGGGCAGCTGATCAAGGACCCCCTGCCCTGACACCCTCCCTGTTTCCCCCTGACCCAGCTCCCGCTGTCCCCTGTCCAGGATCCTCCTCTTCCCACTGTCACTGCCCTTCCCCTCAGCCCATTCCCATCTCACACCACTCCTGCCCCAGTCCCAGTTTAGATCCCGTTCCCGGTATCATTCCCTGTCCTGTATTCTCTGCCTGTTTACCGTTAACATATTCCCAGTCCCGTATTCCCTGTACTGTTCTCCTTCTAGTATTCCTGATCACTGTTCCATTCCCATATTCCCATTCCCAATCCTGTTGCCCTATCCCCATGTCTGTTGCCTGTCCAATACTCTAAATCCCCATCCCATATTTTCTCCCCAATTTCTATTTCCATATTTCCTATTCTGATCCCATATTCCCATTCCCTCCTCCTCTTTTCATTCCAGTTCCGATGTCCCTTTCCCAGTCCCCACTCTCAGTCCCTGTCCCCCATTCCCGGTTGTTGGAGAGTGGAACAGAGAAGCCTCTCTGTCTCCCTCAGAGAGAGAACAGTATGCAAGAATTAAATTTAAAATATTTTGAGAAGTTAAAATACAAGAAACTACACAGACATTAAATAGAGGTCTAAGTTTTAGTATAAGGAATTGGAAATATTAAGTAGAATAGATATGAAGTAGAAGTTTAAATCTTAGTGTGAAGTACATAGAAATATGTTTTGAATACCATAAAAAGTAAAATCCATGGAATCTCCTATAAAATAGTGGTTGCATTGAGACATTAAAAACTTAGTTCTAGACAAATTAAAATTACAGTAGGAATATTTTATATATTTTTCACATAGAACAGATAGGCCATATGCACAAGTTATATGTAGACTTTAGTATTACAGAATTCTAATAGGTTTAGGAGAAATTCATCAGGGTCACGGTTTTGGCTCATTGGGTAATTTGTCAAAAAAATCCACGTATTGGAGCCAGAGCTCTCTTTCACTCCTCTCTGTTTGCTCTGTCCTCCTCCACCACCATCCTCATCACCACTGCCACCACAGGAGAGAAGAAGAGGAGGAAGATGAAGAAGAAAAGAACAGAAGAGGAAAGGCCAGGGAGCATCTGCCTCTGGAGACTCTGCACCAGCCGCAGCTTCCACCTCTTGCAGCAGAGAGCTGCTCCTGCTTCCATCGGGACTTTATGGCAGAGAGATTGAACAGGGACTGGAGAGCCTTGGGCTCTTTGCCTTTGGAGCCTGACGTGCCTTCACAAGGAACAACTTTACAGCAGCCAGCAACTGCTCTGCTCTGGGAAGATCTAAAGCCACAACCAATCCCCACAGCCGGTCCCAGTCCCAGTTGTGGACACTGCTGGAGGCCTAGGCACATTTTAGCTAGGCCTTTTTCTCAAGTTCTAAGTATTTTTCTCAGGCCATGAAAATTTCTCAGCCTCTAGCCAGGATTTTTCCCAGGCTAGAGATTTCTTCTTTATTGTAAACACAAGAGAAAGAATCATAACAGAGATAAACACCTGCAAAGTCCATGAGAAAGTCGGGGAGGAGAGGTGTCTCCTTCTCTGATCAATGATCTGTCTGTATTTTTTTTTGCACAAATTGTCTTATTTAAGGCAATGGTTTCTTTCAATAAATTGCTGTTTCTTGCTCTTTCTGCACCATGCAAGAGAGTGTATTGTTGCTGGTTTTTTGTTGCTCTGTATCTTTCTTCACAGAGAAAGAGGCAACAGAGCAGGACACTTTATTTCACCTCAATGTACAGTGATCATGGCTCCCTACTGTCTCTGCTGAACACAAGCACAGTAGATAGTGATGTAGCAATACTGTGACTAATGGCATCTCTTAATGAAAACAGCAATCTGAACAGTCTGTAATGAGTTCCATTCTGAATGCTCTGCAGAAACCAACAGGCACTTTATTGTTTCTGTAAAGCACAGAGTGCTCATACTCCTCAGGGCATCCTCAGGCTCCTGGTCCCTCAGGCTGTAGATGAGGGGGTGCAGTGTTGGAGGCAGCAGCGAGCACAGAAGTGACCGTGCCAGAGCCAGGGATGGGCACCAGGGTGGCACAGGTGACCTCTGGGCTTTGCAGGGCCCAGGCACAAGGGCTGTGCCAGAGCCAGGGCTGAGCTCCCTCTGTGGGCTGGGGCAGAGCCCAGCCAGAAATCCCCCCTGAGGCAGCAGCTCTGCACTGGTGGCCACCAGGCCAGCTTGCCAGGGGAGGCTTCTGGCCATGCCCTGAAAGCAACTGCTGCTGCCAAGGTGCGTTTGGTGCCTCAGGCTCTCCCTGGCACAGCTCCCACCATGGCACTCTGCTCTTGTCCCCGAGCCCTTCCCTGTGTTGGGGCTGCCTGAGGTTTTTCCTGCAGCAGGACCTGGCCTGGCCATGGCCCAGGAAAGGCAGTTCCTGCTGGAGCAGGAGGCTCTGCCTGCAATGGGCTCCAACAGCTCCAACAAGGCTCTGTTTGCAAAGCCCCCAGTGGGAAATAAAGGAGGGGATCATGCTGCTTTTGGGGTGAATAATGCTGAAACCAGCCCGACTCCTCCATCCCAAAGTTCAACATCCTGAGAGGGAGCTGAAGCTGTGGCAGAGCTGGGAAAATCCCCAGAGCAGGGAACAACCAAGTGGCACCACTGAGAACTTCTGCAGAGTTGCTGAGCTGGCACAGCCTGGGCACATCTGACTGACAGCACTTCAGACTAGAAAAGCCCTGTCCCAAATATTAGTGGCAGCATCTCCTGACATTTCCCTTCTTAGGGGTGTGTGGAGATTCTTCCCTGGAGTGGAGACACCCCTCAGGGTCACTGCTTGAGGCTGAGCTAAGGAGATTTGCCCAGGGTCGTTGGTCTGGGGGAGTGACACCCATCTCTACTTAGTTCTGCTTTGATACACTTGCTTCAAAATTGCTTCCTAAGGCATGATATTAAAATAGATGTTACAGCTCCTAAACTGTTCAGTAAGTAATTCTGATTAAGACCTTTTTGCCTAATCATGATCATAATCAACCATATCTCTATGCATATAAATACTTCTAGATTTCCCTCCTTAATGTTGAGGGACAAAGTTATACAAAGGTTCAATTCCAGCCTTATAATTCTTTATGAATAAATTCTTGACAAAGTGTCCAAGTTTAGGACAAATTTTAGGAAAAAGACCTCCAAAGGGCCCCCTCCCCCCCTTACAATTCCTTCCTTCACCAAGCTCGGAAAGAATTTTCTTCAGGGGAAAGTGGAAAAAGCTTTTTATTAACAAAATACAAAAGAAACACTTGCCAGCACAGACCCAGATTGAGATGAACTCGGCAGATCTTCGCCAGGAAGGGCAGCAGAGCTTCTTTGGCAGACTTCCAGAGGTGGTCTCCGAAGTTCAGATCCGTTCCCACTGGAGCCGATGCAAATCTTAGGGATGAGGAGGAGGGGAGGGGAAAGGGAGAGGGGCAGTTTAGGCAGCCGGGGGGAAAGCAGCTGAAGCAGCGGAGGGCAGGGAGGGGGGGGGGGGGGCAGCAGAAGCAGCAGCGAAAGCAGCAAACAGCAGCGAAAAGCCCCAAAAGCCGAAAAACACCAGCCTAGATAAAACAGCCCGAGGGAGGGGCCGGCAGCTCCATGGTGGGGGGTAGGGAGAGGAGCTAGTCAAAACATAACCCATAACAACCCCCCACGATCGCCAGTTCGCGCTGCGATGGGCCCTCCATCTTCCTCCCGGACCCCGCAGCCCCGACATCCCCGCTCCCGCAGACCCCTGCCACTGCGCCCTCCCCTCCCGCCATTCCGGACCCCGCTCCCTCTACCCCTGATCCTGTGACCCGACCCGCTGCTCCCACCGCCCCTTCCCCCGCGCCATCTGCCGCTCCTGTGCCTGCCCCCTCGGTGTCCACACCCGTCCCCAGCCACGTCCCCCCCGCGCCCCCTCTCCCGCAGCTCCCGGACCCCTTGCGCTTGCCCTGCCGCTGGCTTCCCCCCTCATCCCCCCGATCCCGCCGCCTTGGATGCCATCCTCGCGTTTCCGCCCGCCGTTCCGCCTCGTCTTAGCCTTGCCCCCTCGGTGCCCGCAGACGTCCCTGTCCCGACTCCCAGCCCCCGTGCAGCCACGTACCGACCCCGCCCCTGCGTGCCTGCCCGCCCCTGCCCCCACCGCGACCGCGCTGCTTGCTGCTGCCGCCGCGCCGCCCCTGCCCTCCTCCCCCCTGCCCATGGCTTCCCCTGCACCCCCCACCGCCAGGCGCCGCCGCCATTACGCACGTGGAGCCCATTGTGCCCGGCGCGTTACATGCCCAGCACTCTGCTGTGTCCACGGCTTTGATAAACACACCCCTGCTGCAATCCCCAGCCCCGGCCAGCCAGACCGCGCCGTTTCACTCCGTGCAGGCGCCCCCGGGGACGGTCCCCATTCCCGCACCGGGGGGAGCCTGTCGGACAGTGAACCAGCCGCCGGAGCTCGCCTGCGGCAAAGCGTTTCCGCTTGGCCATGGCCCCGCAGCCGCGCTGGCCGTGGAGCCGCCGCTCGCACCGTCCCGTCCGGAGCGTGGCCGCGGCCGAGTCGCCGCTGCTTGGCGGCTATTGCGTGTCGCTAGCGGCGGCGCAGCCCCCGGTCACCGCCGCCGGATCCGCCGGGACGCCTGTACCGCATATGGCCCTGGCCATGACTGCGTGTGCAGCTCCCATGCCACTCCATGAGTCTCTGATCCAGCCCCGCGCTGCAGCCCCGTCTCTGTCTCCCGCTGCGGACACGGCTCTCTCGCAGACAGCGCCGCAGTCCGTGCCCGCCAGCGCGTCTCTGCCCTTCCTGGCCCCTCTCGGTCCAGAGCAGTCTGCGCCGCTCCCGACTCCCGCTGCTGGCCCCCCGAACACAGCTCCACTGCCCGCCTATGCCAGCACTGCTCCACCCTCCCTACAACTCGCCGGAGCCGGCCGCCCGCAGCCCGCCATGATGAGCTCCGCCGCTCCGGACACGACCGCAGCACATGCACGGAGCTCGCCAGCGCCGCCTGCGCCCTCCACGCCGCTCCTGGGTCCCAGTGCCTGTCCTCAAACGTATCCCTCTGCAGCTTTCCCTGCGCCGGAACTAAATGTGGCGCATATCCCAGCGTTTCAATGACAGCTCCGCAGTCACCATCCCGGTACACCGAGAGCCTCCAGCAGTACCACCGCACCTACCGCCGAATCCACCCAGTTCAGACGCATTTCTACAGGACAGAGGGGGAGGTGACGCCACAGCGCCCCCGTTAATAATGGAACAAACAAGGAACTATTTTACGCCTGCAAATACATCGCCTATCGTGCAAAAGACATCTCAACTTCAAACTGCGACGCTGCATCCTCAAACCCCGACAGATTTTAAGCCCCAAAAATATTATGATGCTTCCGTATTGATGGACTGGCAAAAAATTAGACGGGACATTTGTAAAGATGATTGCCTTAATGTGATGGCACTACCTGTCATCTTTAATCCCCAGCCCGGTGGTCCCAGGAGGTGGTCTCCCATTCTGTCTCATGAGATTAAGGAATTAAGGAAAGCATTAAGGGATAATGGCATCACATCACCCTATTTCAAACAGGTGCTAAAAAGTACACTGGATGGACATACACTTACACTGAATGATTGTAAAAACCTCGCGATGGTCACGTTTACTGACTCACAATATCTCCTGTGGGAATTGAAGTGGAAAAGGATGCTCACAGAAATATTAGCAACTTACAGAGATAGTACGGATGAAGAGCTGCCTGCTCTGACCATATCTAAGTTATCTGGTGACCATCCCCACGACAAAAATGAAGATCAGGTGAATCTTCCCAGAGCAGCCTTAGATGATATTAAGAAAATGGCATGCAAGGCATTTCTGCAGGTTCAGCCTGCAGGAGTCTTTGAAAAGTCCTACAACCTGATTATCCAAGACCCACCTGAACCTTTCACCACATTTGTGGACAGGGTAATCCAGGCTTCTGGAAGGCAGTGTGCTGATGACATCGCTCGCCCGATAATGATAAGAGACATCATTGAAAATAATGCCAATGCAGAATGTAAAAGGGCCATCAAAGCCATGGCGAAGGACAGACCAACAGTGCCCGAAATAATAGATGCCTGCAATAAAATCGGAAGTCCGCAGCACATGGCTTCTATCCAAGCAAATGAATTGAGAAAAACCCTCGCAGAACAGCTTGAAAGGGTTCTTAGTGCACAGATATCACAAACCGCTGCACTGGCAGCTCAAACAGAAGCCCTGCGAACCAGGCAGACACATCGCTGTATGCCAGATAAACCCTTTTTCCTTGCAATTTTAGGACAAGAGCTGAGACTGTGTGGTCTCATCTTTCAATGGGACCCCTCTCAAAAATATCCCTTGTTAATGACTGAATGGGTTTTCATTTCTTACAGGTCACCAAAGACAATCCTCACACCTTTACAAATGATGTCTCAGATCATCATCAAAGGTAGAGCAAGGCTTCTTTCAATAGCAGGTTGTGAATTTACAATTATCTATTTGCCCATGAAGAAAACTTATTTTGAGTGGGCAATGCAAAAATCAGAAGACTTGCTGTATGCCTTGCTTGATTTTCCAGGCACTTGTTCCATTCATTATCCGGCACACAAAATGATCAAAGCTAAATTATGTTACAGAGAAAAACCTCTGATCAGTGAAGAACCTTTAAAAGTAATTACTGTCTTCACTGATGGATCAGGGCAAACACACAATTCAGTAGTTACATGGCAAAATATGGAAACAAAAGCTTGGGAACAAGATGTTCAAAAGGTTGAAGGTTCTTCTCAGATTGTAGAGTTAGCAGCAGTTGTAAGGGCTTTTCAGCTCTTTCCAGAACCTCTCAACTGGATAACTGACTCAGCATATGTTGCTAATATTGTCAAGAGAATTGAGGGATCAGTTCTAAAGGATGTGAACAAGTGATGTCTTTGGCTTACCTGTCTTTACCAAACCCTATCTCACAGAACTAATCCTTATTTTATTTCCCACATAAGGGCCATTCAGGCCTCCCAGGATTTATGGCAGAGGGAAATGCTCGAGCAGATGCATTGGCATCAGCTGTCTCTGATGAGGAAGATACCTCAGTGCTTGCTGCAATAACTCTGCCTAACACTATTGAACAAGCCAAATTGAGCCATGCATTCTTTCACCAAAATGCACAGGCAATTAAACGAGATTTTCACATTACCTTAGAGCAAGCACAAAATATTGTACGAGCTTGCCCTGACTGCCAGCTAGTTCTGCCACTTCCTGCTACAGTAGCCACCAACCCAAGAGGGTTGGAGAGCTTGCAGAAATGGCAAACAGATTTTACTAAGTATCCCTCTTTGGGAAGATTAAAAAAACATCCATGTCTCTGTGGATACATTTTCAAATGCAATATTTGCTTCTGTGCATACAGGGGAAACAGCTGAGCATGTTTGCCAGCATTTTTCACAACCCTTTTCTTATCTAGGTATCCCCCAAGAGGTCAAAACTGATAATGGTCCTTCTTATACCTCACATGAATTGGCTGCATTTTTAAATGACTGGGGCATTTGCCATACATTTGGCATTGTTCATTCGCCCACAGGTCAGGGAATAATAGAAAGGACACATCAGACTCTAAAACGCATTTTAGATCAACAGAAAGGGGGAGATCCTCAGGCCTCACCTCAAAGGAGGCTAAATAAAGCATTGTATGTCTACAATTTTTTGAACAGCTCTGCAGACGAGCCAGATCCTCCTATTTATAGACACTTTTTAAATAACAGAAAAGCAAAACTGAAGGAGCACCCCCCCAGTCTTGGTTAAAAACTTAGAAACAGGACAAATAGAGGGACCATAAAACCTCATAACATGGGGAAAAGGGTTTGCGTGTGTTTCCACAGATGGAGGCCTCAAGTGGGTGCCAGCAAAGAATGTGAAGCCCCACTGTGCATCAAAACCTGCTGAAGCCTCCACAGCAGCCAGTGATCCTGCGAGAAGCCAGGAAGCAAGCACCCAGACCTGAACTGTGCAGAATCATCAGGAGAAAGTGACCAAGAGAAACAGTTAAAGAAAAGAATGGAGTTTCATTGTTTGCATGAATGCATGTTGTTTTTCTTCCTTTGTTTTAGCTTTTGTAGTGAAGCGTTACCAGTGAATCAACCCAAGACAAATATCTGGGTTTCCTTAGCCAAGTCAGCAGGCTCCGACACCATCTGCTTATCTAACACAAGTCCTGACAAACCTTTTTCAACCTGTTTAGTAGGAGTACCTTTGCCAGAGGGTTTCGACAATGTCACCCTTGAAAGGTATTGGCCATATGATGATCATCATGCATCTCCAACTCCCAGCCAAAGACATCAAACTTACATTGACAATTCTAAAGCTGATCAATTTGATCTCCAAGAGCTTGAAATCTTAGGTTCAGTAACTATGAACAGTTGTTATTTCTTTCATCTCATGGAAGGAGATAGTCCTCATTTAAATGTTACCCCATATCACCCAGTTTATAGCAATGTGACTTTTTGGTGTAATCAAACTAAACTTCTCACATATTTTGAGCCACACGAAAGTCGATTTAGCAAACTTCCAATACGATTTCCCAAGGGAATTTGGCTCATTTGTGGAGACAGAGCATGGTAGGGCATACCTTCATATACAGAAGGTGGCCCCTGTGCACTTGGACAACTTACCATAATAGCCCCCAGTGTTAAAGAGGTGGTCAAAAAGAAAAGTAGAAAAATCAGATCCTCCACAGGACATCATTTTGAAAGTGACTTTTGCCCGTGGAACTCTGGCACGACAATTATCACAAGCATTTTTTTACCTCAGGTGAGCACCTTATTTGCTCTGAGACAGTTAAATCAGTTGGGATGTTGGCTCAGTAAAGAAGTAAATGCCACATCAATTGCAATTAGAGACTTGTTGACAGATGAAGAAGCAGTGAAACATGCCACTCTACAAAACAGAGTAGCCCCTTGACTTCCTTTTACTGGCTCATGGGCATGACTGAGAAGATTTTCAAGGATTGTATTGCATGAATTTATCAGATCATTCTGTTTCCATTCATAAACAGTTGCACAATTTGAAGGATATAGCTAAACAAATTACTACAAGTGATCCAACCTGGCTAGACAGGTTGTTTGAAGGGTGGATCTTTGCCTCTTGTCTAAAGGAACTCTGTAAAATAGGCTTGTTTATTCTATTAGTAATAGTTGTGTTATTAGTGTTTTTACCCTGTAAACTCCAGTGTATAAGAAAAATAATGACCAAGACAATTTCTAATATTTTTGTTGTTCAATGACATGGGGGAGATGTTGGCGAAGGAATAGCAAAGACTTATGAATGCCTAGCAAGCAGTTCTGAAACAACAGATGAAATAGAGATGTTAGCAGTATTTGACATAGATGCTGAAAATAGTTATGTTAAGGTTTGACACCTCTTCCTTTGCTTAGATAAAACCAAATACCATAAATGCCAAAGAACCAACAGACATCCTGTCCCAAGCCTGGCAGGAAAGATCTCAAGATAAGGGTAAAGCCATAAAACATGGTAATTTAGTTGTTACTACATGTTGCATGCAAATATTAGGGAATTAGTATATTGTAATAGATTGGTTATTGGAATTTAAAATGTTTATTATGGAATAATACTTATTGTACTGCAAATGGAAAATCCTTCTATTTCTCTCTTCTCCCTATTTCTCTTATCTTCTGTTTCTACTTCTCTCTTCTCTCCTCTCCTCTTCCTGCTTCTCACCTTCCCTCCCCGCTCCTCCTCTCCAGTCTTATTACTTCTAATCTCTAACTTTTCTCTAAACTCTCTCTTATACCCATGCCCTATAATAAAATACAACCCTGAAGAACAGCAAATAAAAAGCTCCTGAGTCTGTCCCGCGACCGTCCAGAAACCCCCCGGTCCCACAGCCTGTCTGTCATTAAAGTGTGTCTGAAGGTGTTTTGCAGTTAGGGAGTGCATTAAAAATGCCACTTCAGTCAGTGCTGAGCTTCAGTGACAAAAATACCTACAAGCTGCTGTTGCTTTGAAAGAGCAGAACCAAAGTCCTGCCAAAACACAGCAGTGGTGATTTGCTGATGCTATGTCTGTCTCTGTTGCTGTGGAAGGGTTATGGAGCAGTGAAAAAACAGCAACAAGATACTCTCCTGCTTGGTGCAGAAAAGAGCAAGAAAGAGCAATTTATTGAAAGAAACCATTGCCTTAAATAAGACAGTTCATGGAAAACAAAATACAACCAGATCATTGGTCAGAGAAGGAGACACCTCTGCTCCCTGACTTTATTATGGACATTGCTGGTGTTTATTTCTGTTATGATTTTTTCTTTTCTGTTTAAAGTAAACAAGGGTCTCTGGCCTGGGAAAAGTCCTGGCTAGAGGCTGAGAAAGTTTCATGGCCTGAGAAAAATACTTAGAACTTGAGAGAAAGGCCTAGCTAAAATGTGCCTAGGCCTTCAGCAGTGTCCACAACCGGGACTGGCACCGGCTGTGGGGATTGGTTGTGGCTTTAGATCTTCCCAGAGCAGAGCAGCTGCTGGCTGCTGTAAAGTTGTTTCTTGTGAAGGCACGTCAGGCTCCAAAGGCAAAGAGCCCAAGGCTCTCCAGTCCCTGTTCAATCTCTCTGCCATAAAGTCCCAATGGAAGCAGGAGCAGCTCTCTGCTGCAAGAGGTGGAAGCTGCGGCTGGTGCAGAGTCTCCAGAGGCAGATGCTCCCTGGCCTTTCTTCTTCTGTTCTTTTCTTCTTCATCTTCCTCTTCTTCTCCTCTCACGTGCTGGTAGTGGTGATGATGGTGGTGGTGGAGGAGGACAGAGCAAAGAGAGAGGAGTTGAGAGAGAGCTCTGGCTCCAATACACGGATTTTTGACAAATTACCCAATGAGCCAAAACCGTGAACCTGACAAATTTCTCCTAAACCTATTAGAATTCCGTAATATATATAACTTGTGCATATGGCCTATCTGTTCTATGTGAAGAATATATAAAATATTCCTACTATAATTTTATTTTGTCTAGAACTAAGTTTTTAATGCCTCAATGCAGCCACTATTTTTTATAGGAGATTGCACGGCTTTTACTTTTTATGGTATTTAAAACATATTTCTATGTACTTCACACTAAGATTTAAACTTCTACTTCATATCCATGCTACTTAATATTTCCTATGCTACTTAATATTTCTAATTCCTTATACTAAAACTTAGACCTCTATTTCATGTCTGTGTGGCTTCCTGTATTTTAATTTCTCAAAATATTTTAAATTTAATTCTTGTGTACTGTTCTATCTCGGAGGGAGTCAGAGAGGCTTCTCTGTTCCACTTTCCCACAACCAGGAATGGGGACAGGGACTGAGAGTGGGGACTGGGAAAGGGACATTGAAACTGGCATGAAAACAGGAACAGGAAATGATATTATGAGAACAGAACAGGAAATATGGTAACAAAAACTGAAGAGAAAATATGGGATGGGGATTTAGACTATTGGACAGTGAACAGACATGGGGATAAGGCAGCAGGATTGGGAATGGGAATATGGGAATTGGACTGGGACCAGGAATACTAGAAGGGGAACAGGACAGGGAATATAGGACTGGGAATATGTGAACGGTAACCAGGCAGAGAATAC